>NW_025533376.1:0-32324 GCF_020631705.1 Daphnia magna | reverse complement strand
GCACACCTTAACCTAACCCGTTAGCTATGACAGAGTGGTTGCCCCCAAATCATCACAACACCTACATGAGATAAGTAAGGACATAGTATCACTCAGTAGCTCAGTTGGTAGAGCGTCGGCCCGGTTAGCCAAAGGTCTGTGGTTCAACTCCCAGATCAGTGATAGTCGATTCTGACACACTGGTGAGCGGTCTCACCTTCGCACGCTGCGAAAACTTTGCCGAACAGTATACTATGTCCTGAAATAAGTCTCCCGTTTCAATCACGGCGACGGGTCGGGTCAAACAGGGCATTCGGGTTGGCGAACATGCGGGGGGATGGGTACACGGGGGAAAGGTACACGCTTACACAGGGCGCGGCTTCCACCTAACAGCTTGTCTGTTAATTAAATATAACCTACTTAACCTGGCATACCTAACCTAACCCGTTAGCTATGACAGAGTGGTTGCCCCCAAATCATCACAACACCTACATGAGATAAGTAAGGACATAGTATCACTCAGTAGCTCAGTTGGTAGAGCGTCGGCCCGGTTAGCCAAAGGTCTGTGGTTCAACTCCCAGATCAGTGATAGTCGATTCTGACACACTGGTGAGCGGTCTCACCTTCGCACGCTGCGAAAACTTTGCCGAACAGTATACTATGTCCTGAAATAAGTCTCCCGTTTCAATCACGGCGACGGGTCGGGTCAAACAGGGCATTCGGGTTGGCGAACATGCGGGGGATGGGTACACGGGGGAAAGGTACACGCTTACACAGGGCGCGGCTTCCACCTAACAGCTTGTCTGTTAATTAAATATAACCTACTTAACCTGGCATACCTAACCTAACCCGTTAGCTATGACAGAGTGGTTGCCCCCAAATCATCACAACACCTACATGAGATAAGTAAGGACATAGTATCACTCAGTAGCTCAGTTGGTAGAGCGTCGTCGGCCAGGTTAGCCAAAGGTCTGTGGTTCAACTCCCAGATCAGTGATAGTCGATTCTGACACACTGGTGAGCGGTCTCACCTTCGCACGCTGCGAAAACTTTGCCGAACAGTATACTATGTCCTGAAATAAGTCTCCCGTTTCAATCACGGCGACGGGCCGGGTCAAACAGGGCATTCGGGTTGGCGAACATGCGGGGGATGGGTACACGGGGGAAAGGTACACGCTTACACAGGGCGCGGCTTCCACCTAACAGCTTGTCTGTTAATTAAATATAACCTACTTAACCTGGCATACCTAACCTAACCCGTTAGCTATGACAGAGTGGTTGCCCCCAAATCATCACAACACCTACATGAGATAAGTAAGGACATAGTATCACTCAGTAGCTCAGTTGGTAGAGCGTCGGCCCGGTTAGCCAAAGGTCTGTGGTTCAACTCCCAGATCAGTGATAGTCGATTCTGACACACTGGTGAGCGGTCTCACCTTCGCACGCTGCGAAAACTTTGCCGAACAGTATACTATGTCCTGAAATAAGTCTCCCGTTTCAATCACGGCGACGGGTCGGGTCAAACAGGGCATTCGGGTTGGCGAACATGCGGGGGGATGGGTACACGGGGGAAAGGTACACGCTTACACAGGGCGCGGCTTCCACCTAACAGCTTGTCTGTTAATTAAATATAACCTACTTAACCTGGCATACCTAACCTAACCCGTTAGCTATGACAGAGTGGTTGCCCCCAAATCATCACAACACCTACATGAGATAAGTAAGGACATAGTATCACTCAGTAGCTCAGTTGGTAGAGCGTCGGCCCGGTTAGCCAAAGGTCTGTGGTTCAACTCCCAGATCAGTGATAGTCGATTCTGACACACTGGTGAGCGGTCTCACCTTCGCACGCTGCGAAAACTTTGCCGAACAGTATACTATGTCCTGAAATAAGTCTCCCGTTTCAATCACGGCGACGGGTCGGGTCAAACAGGGCATTCGGGTTGGCGAACATGCGGGGGGATGGGTACACGGGGGAAAGGTACACGCTTACACAGGGCGCGGCTTCCACCTAACAGCTTGTCTGTTAATTAAATATAACCTACTTAACCTGGCATACCTAACCTAACCCGTTAGCTATGACAGAGTGGTTGCCCCCAAATCATCACAACACCTACATGAGATAAGTAAGGACATAGTATCACTCAGTAGCTCAGTTGGTAGAGCGTCGGCCCGGTTAGCCAAAGGTCTGTGGTTCAACTCCCAGATCAGTGATAGTCGATTCTGACACACTGGTGAGCGGTCTCACCTTCGCACGCTGCGAAAACTTTGCCGAACAGTATACTATGTCCTGAAATAAGTCTCCCGTTTCAATCACGGCGACGGGTCGGGTCAAACAGGGCATTCGGGTTGGCGAACATGCGGGGGATGGGTACACGGGGGAAAGGTACACGCTTACACAGGGCGCGGCTTCCACCTAACAGCTTGTCTGTTAATTAAATATAACCTACTTAACCTGGCATACCTAACCTAACCCGTTAGCTATGACAGAGTGGTTGCCCCCAAATCATCACAACACCTACATGAGATAAGTAAGGACATAGTATCACTCAGTAGCTCAGTTGGTAGAGCGTCAGCCCGGTTAGCCAAAGGTCTGTGGTTCAACTCCCAGATCAGTGATAGTCGATTCTGACACACTGGTGAGCGGTCTCACCTTCGCACGCTGCGAAAACTTTGCCGAACAGTATACTATGTCCTGAAATAAGTCTCCCGTTTCAATCACGGCGACGGGTCGGGTCAAACAGGGCATTCGGGTTGGCGAACATGCGGGGGGATGGGTACACGGGGGAAAGGTACACGCTTACACAGGGCGCGGCTTCCACCTAACAGCTTGTCTGTTAATTAAATATAACCTACTTAACCTGGCATACCTAACCTAACCCGTTAGCTATGACAGAGTGGGTTGCCCCCAAATCATCACAACACCTACATGAGATAAGTAAGGACATAGTATCACTCAGTAGCTCAGTTGGTAGAGCGTCGGCCCGGTTAGCCAAAGGTCTGTGGTTCAACTCCCAGATCAGTGATAGTCGATTCTGACACACTGGTGAGCGGTCTCACCTTCGCACGCTGCGAAAACTTTGCCGAACAGTATACTATGTCCTGAAATAAGTCTCCCGTTTCAATCACGGCGACGGGTCGGGTCAAACAGGGCATTCGGGTTGGCGAACATGCGGGGGGATGGGTACACGGGGGAAAGGTACACGCTTACACAGGGCGCGGCTTCCACCTAACAGCTTGTCTGTTAATTAAATATAACCTACTTAACCTGGCATACCTAACCTAACCCGTTAGCTATGACAGAGTGGTTGCCCCCAAATCATCACAACACCTACATGAGATAAGTAAGGACATAGTATCACTCAGTAGCTCAGTTGGTAGAGCGTCGGCCCGGTTAGCCAAAGGTCTGTGGTTCAACTCCCAGATCAGTGATAGTCGATTCTGACACACTGGTGAGCGGTCTCACCTTCGCACGCTGCGAAAACTTTGCCGAACAGTATACTATGTCCTGAAATAAGTCTCCCGTTTCAATCACGGCGACGGGTCGGGTCAAACAGGGCATTCGGGTTGGCGAACATGCGGGGGGATGGGTACAACGGGGAAAGGTACACGCTTACACAGGGCGCGGCTTCCACCTAACAGCTTGTCTGTTAATTAAATATAACCTACTTAACCTGGCATACCTAACCTAACCCGTTAGCTATGACAGAGTGGTTGCCCCCAAATCATCACAACACCTACATGAGATAAGTAAGGACATAGTATCACTCAGTAGCTCAGTTGGTAGAGCGTCGGCCCGGTTAGCCAAAGGTCTGTGGTTCAACTCCCAGATCAGTGATAGTCGATTCTGACACACTGGTGAGCGGTCTCACCTTCGCACGCTGCGAAAACTTTGCCGAACAGTATACTATGTCCTGAAATAAGTCTCCCGTTTCAATCACGGCGACGGGTCGGGTCAAACAGGGCATTCGGGTTGGCGAACATGCGGGGGATGGGTACACGGGGGAAAGGTACACGCTTACACAGGGCGCGGCTTCCACCTAACAGCTTGTCTGTTAATTAAATATAACCTACTTAACCTGGCATACCTAACCTAACCCGTTAGCTATGACAGAGTGGTTGCCCCCAAATCATCACAACACCTACATGAGATAAGTAAGGACATAGTATCACTCAGTAGCTCAGTTGGTAGAGCGTCGGCCCGGTTAGCCAAAGGTCTGTGGTTCAACTCCCAGATCAGTGATAGTCGATTCTGACACACTGGTGAGCGGTCTCACCTTCGCACGCTGCGAAAACTTTGCCGAACAGTATACTATGTCCTGAAATAAGTCTCCCGTTTCAATCACGGCGACGGGTCGGGTCAAACAGGGCATTCGGGTTGGCGAACATGCGGGGGGATGGGTACACGGGGGAAAGGTACACGCTTACACAGGGGCGCGGCTTCCACCTAACAGCTTGTCTGTTAATTAAATATAACCTACTTAACCTGGCATACCTAACCTAACCCGTTAGCTATGACAGAGTGGTTGCCCCAAATCATCACAACACCTACATGAGATAAGTAAGGAATAGTATCACCCAGTAGCTCAGTTGGGTAGAGCGTCGGCCCGGTAGTTAGACAAGGTCTGTGGTTCAACTCCCAGATCAGTGATAGTCGATTCTGACACACTGGTGAGCGGTCTCACCTTCGCACGCTGCGAAAACTTTGCCGAACAGTATACTATGTCCTGAAATAAGTCTCCCGTTTCAATCACGGCGACGGGTCGGGTCAAACAGGGCATTCGGGTTGGCGAACATGCGGGGGATGGGTACACGGGGGAAAGGTACACGCTTACACAGGGCGCCGGCTTCCACCTAACAGCTTGTCTGTTAATTAAATATAACCTACTTAACCTGGCATACCTAACCTAACCCGTTAGCTATGACAGAGTGTTGCCCCAAATCATCACAACACCTACATGAGATAAGTAAGGACATAGTATCACTCAGTAGCTCAGTTGGTAGAGCGTCGGCCCGGTTAGCCAAAGGTCTGTGGTTCAACTCCCAGATCAGTGATAGTCGATTCTGACACACTGGTGAGCGGTCTCACCTTCGCACGCTGCGAAAACTTTGCCGAACAGTATACTATGTCCTGAAATAAGTCTCCCGTTTCAATCACGGCGACGGGTCGGGGTCAAACAGGGCATTCGGGTTGGCGAACATGCGGGGGGATGGGTACACGGGGGAAAGGTACACGCTTACACAGGGCGCGGCTTCCACCTAACAGCTTGTCTGTTAATTAAATATAACCTACTTAACCTGGCATACCTAACCTAACCCGTTAGCTATGACAGAGTGGTTGCCCCCAAATCATCACAACACCTACATGAGATAAGTAAGGACATAGTATCACTCAGTAGCTCAGTTGGTAGAGCGTCGGCCCGGTTAGCCAAAGGTCTGTGGTTCAACTCCCAGATCAGTGATAGTCGATTCTGACACACTGGTGAGCGGTCTCACCTTCGCACGCTGCGAAAACTTTGCCGAACAGTATACTATGTCCTGAAATAAGTCTCCCGTTTCAATCACGGCGACGGGTCGGGTCAAACAGGGCATTCGGGTTGGCGAACATGCGGGGGGATGGGTACACGGGGGAAAGGTACACGCTTACACAGGGCGCGGCTTCCACCTAACAGCTTGTCTGTTAATTAAATATAACCTACTTAACCTGGCATACCTAACCTAACCCGTTAGCTATGACAGAGTGGTTGCCCCCAAATCATCACAACACCTACATGAGATAAGTAAGGACATAGTATCACTCAGTAGCTCAGTTGGTAGAGCGTCGGCCCGGTTAGCCAAAGGTCTGTGGTTCAACTCCCAGATCAGTGATAGTCGATTCTGACACACTGGTGAGCGGTCTCACCTTCGCACGCTGCGAAAACTTCCAAAGTATAGCCGAACAGTATACTATGTCCTGAAATAAGTCTCCCGTTTCCAATCACGGCGACGGGTCGGGTCCAAAAAAACCAAACAGGGCATTCGGGTTGGCGAACATGCGGGGGATGGAAAGTACACAAACAGGGGGGGAAAGGTACACGCTTACACAGGGCGCGGCTTCCACCTAACAGCTTGTCTGTTAATTAAATATAACCTACTTAACCTGGCATACCTAACCTAACCCGTTAGCTATGACAGAGTGGTTGCCCCCAAATCATCACAACACCTACATGAGATAAGTAAGGACATAGTATCACTCAGTAGCTCAGTTGGTAGAGCGTCGGCCCGGTTAGCCAAAGGTCTGTGGTTCAACTCCCAGATCAGTGATAGTCGATTCTGACACACTGGTGAGCGGTCTCACCTTCGCACGCTGCGAAAACTTTGCCGAACAGTATACTATGTCCTGAAATAAGTCTCCCGTTTCAATCACGGCGACGGGTCGGGTCAAACAGGGCATTCGGGTTGGCGAACATGCGGGGGGATGGGTACACACGGGGGAAAGGTACACGCTTACACAGGGCGCGGCTTCCACCTAACAGCTTGTCTGTTAATTAAATATAACCTACTTAACCTGGCATACCTAACCTAACCCGTTAGCTATGACAGAGTGGTTGCCCCCAAATCATCACAACACCTACATGAGATAAGTAAGGACATAGTATCACTCAGTAGCTCAGTTGGTAGAGCGTCGGCCCGGTTAGCCAAAGGTCTGTGGTTCAACTCCCAGATCAGTGATAGTCGATTCTGACACACTGGTGAGCGGTCTCACCTTCGCACGCTGCGAAAACTTTGCCGAACAGTATACTATGTCCTGAAATAAGTCTCCCGTTTCAATCACGGCGACGGGTCGGGTCAAACAGGGCATTCGGGTTGGCGAACATGCGGGGGGATGGGTACACGGGGGAAAGGTACACGCTTACACAGGGCGCGGCTTCCACCTAACAGCTTGTCTGTTAATTAAATATAACCTACTTAACCTGGCATACCTAACCTAACCCGTTAGCTATGACAGAGTGGTTGCCCCCAAATCATCACAACACCTACATGAGATAAGTAAGGACATAGTATCACTCAGTAGCTCAGTTGGTAGAGCGTCGGCCCGGTTAGCCAAAGGTCTGTGGTTCAACTCCCAGATCAGTGATAGTCGATTCTGACACACTGGTGAGCGGTCTCACCTTCGCACGCTGCGAAAACTTTGCCGAACAGTATACTATGTCCTGAAATAAGTCTCCCGTTTCAATCACGGCGACGGGTCGGGTCAAACAGGGCATTCGGGTTGGCGAACATGCGGGGGATGGGTACACGGGGAAAGGTACACGCTTACACAGGGCGCGGCTTCCACCTAACAGCTTGTCTGTTAATTAAATATAACCTACTTAACCTGGCATACCTAACCTAACCCGTTAGCTATGACAGAGTGGTTGCCCCCAAATCATCACAACACCTACATGAGATAAGTAAGGACATAGTATCACTCAGTAGCTCAGTTGGTAGAGCGTCGGCCCGGTTAGCCAAAGGTCTGTGGTTCAACTCCCAGATCAGTGATAGTCGATTCTGACACACTGGTGAGCGGTCTCACCTTCGCACGCTGCGAAAACTTTGCCGAACAGTATACTATGTCCTGAAATAAGTCTCCCGTTTCAATCACGGCGACGGGTCGGGTCAAACAGGGCATTCGGGTTGGCGAACATGCGGGGGGATGGGTACACGGGGGAAAGGTACACGCTTACACAGGGCGCGGCTTCCACCTAACAGCTTGTCTGTTAATTAAATATAACCTACTTAACCTGGCATACCTAACCTAACCCGTTAGCTATGACAGAGTGGTTGCCCCCAAATCATCACAACACCTACATGAGATAAGTAAGGACATAGTATCACTCAGTAGCTCAGTTGGTAGAGCGTCGGCCCGGTTAGCCAAAGGTCTGTGGTTCAACTCCCAGATCAGTGATAGTCGATTCTGACACACTGGTGAGCGGTCTCACCTTCGCACGCTGCGAAAACTTTGCCGAACAGTATACTATGTCCTGAAATAAGTCTCCCGTTTCAATCACGGCGACGGGTCGGGTCAAACAGGGCATTCGGGTTGGCGAACATGCGGGGGGATGGGTACACGGGGAAAGGTACACGCTTACACAGGGCGCGGCTTCCACCTAACAGCTTGTCTGTTAATTAAATATAACCTACTTAACCTGGCATACCTAACCTAACCCGTTAGCTATGACAGAGTGGTTGCCCCCAAATCATCACAACACCTACATGAGATAAGTAAGGACATAGTATCACTCAGTAGCTCAGTTGGTAGAGCGTCGGCCCGGTTAGCCAAAGGTCTGTGGTTCAACTCCCAGATCAGTGATAGTCGATTCTGACACACTGGTGAGCGGTCTCACCTTCGCACGCTGCGAAAACTTTGCCGAACAGTATACTATGTCCTGAAATAAGTCTCCCGTTTCAATCACGGCGACGGGTCGGGTCAAACAGGGCATTCGGGTTGGCGAACATGCGGGGGGATGGGTACACGGGGGAAAGGTACACGCTTACACAGGGCGCGGCTTCCACCTAACAGCTTGTCTGTTAATTAAATATAACCTACTTAACCTGGCATACCTAACCTAACCCGTTAGCTATGACAGAGTGGTTGCCCCCAAATCATCACAACACCTACATGAGATAAGTAAGGACATAGTATCACTCAGTAGCTCAGTTGGTAGAGCGTCGGCCCGGTTAGCCAAAGGTCTGTGGTTCAACTCCCAGATCAGTGATAGTCGATTCTGACACACTGGTGAGCGGTCTCACCTTCGCACGCTGCGAAAACTTTGCCGAACAGTATACTATGTCCTGAAATAAGTCTCCCGTTTCAATCACGGCGACGGGTCGGGTCAAACAGGGCATTCGGGTTGGCGAACATGCGGGGGGATGGGTACACGGGGGAAAGGTACACGCTTACACAGGGCGCGGCTTCCACCTAACAGCTTGTCTGTTAATTAAATATAACCTACTTAACCTGGCATACCTAACCTAACCCGTTAGCTATGACAGAGTGGTTGCCCCCAAATCATCACAACACCTACATGAGATAAGTAAGGACATAGTATCACTCAGTAGCTCAGTTGGTAGAGCGTCGGCCCGGTTAGCCAAAGGTCTGTGGTTCAACTCCCAGATCAGTGATAGTCGATTCTGACACACTGGTGAGCGGTCTCACCTTCGCACGCTGCGAAAACTTTGCCGAACAGTATACTATGTCCTGAAATAAGTCTCCCGTTTCAATCACGGCGACGGGTCGGGTCAAACAGGGCATTCGGGTTGGCGAACATGCGGGGGATGGGTACACGGGGGAAAGGTACACGCTTACACAGGGCGCGGCTTCCACCTAACAGCTTGTCTGTTAATTAAATATAACCTACTTAACCTGGCATACCTAACCTAACCCGTTAGCTATGACAGAGTGGTTGCCCCCAAATCATCACAACACCTACATGAGATAAGTAAGGACATAGTATCACTCAGTAGCTCAGTTGGTAGAGCGTCGGCCCGGTTAGCCAAAGGTCTGTGGTTCAACTCCCAGATCAGTGATAGTCGATTCTGACACACTGGTGAGCGGTCTCACCTTCGCACGCTGCGAAAACTTTGCCGAACAGTATACTATGTCCTGAAATAAGTCTCCCGTTTCAATCACGGCGACGGGTCGGGTCAAACAGGGCATTCGGGTTGGCGAACATGCGGGGGGATGGGTACACGGGGGAAAGGTACACGCTTACACAGGGCGCGGCTTCCACCTAACAGCTTGTCTGTTAATTAAATATAACCTACTTAACCTGGCATACCTAACCTAACCCGTTAGCTATGACAGAGTGGTTGCCCCCAAATCATCACAACACCTACATGAGATAAGTAAGGACATAGTATCACTCAGTAGCTCAGTTGGTAGAGCGTCGGCCCGGTTAGCCAAAGGTCTGTGGTTCAACTCCCAGATCAGTGATAGTCGATTCTGACACACTGGTGAGCGGTCTCACCTTCGCACGCTGCGAAAACTTTGCCGAACAGTATACTATGTCCTGAAATAAGTCTCCCGTTTCAATCACGGCGACGGGTCGGGTCAAACAGGGCATTCGGGTTGGCGAACATGCGGGGGGATGGGTACACGGGGGAAAGGTACACGCTTACACAGGGCGCGGCTTCCACCTAACAGCTTGTCTGTTAATTAAATATAACCTACTTAACCTGGCATACCTAACCTAACCCGTTAGCTATGACAGAGTGGTTGCCCCCAAATCATCACAACACCTACATGAGATAAGTAAGGACATAGTATCACTCAGTAGCTCAGTTGGTAGAGCGTCGGCCCGGTTAGCCAAAGGTCTGTGGTTCAACTCCCAGATCAGTGATAGTCGATTCTGACACACTGGTGAGCGGTCTCACCTTCGCACGCTGCGAAAACTTTGCCGAACAGTATACTATGTCCTGAAATAAGTCTCCCGTTTCAATCACGGCGACGGGTCGGGTCAAACAGGGCATTCGGGTTGGCGAACATGCGGGGGGATGGGTACACGGGGGAAAGGTACACGCTTACACAGGGCGCGGCTTCCACCTAACAGCTTGTCTGTTAATTAAATATAACCTACTTAACCTGGCATACCTAACCTAACCCGTTAGCTATGACAGAGTGGTTGCCCCCAAATCATCACAACACCTACATGAGATAAGTAAGGACATAGTATCACTCAGTAGCTCAGTTGGTAGAGCGTCGGCCCGGTTAGCCAAAGGTCTGTGGTTCAACTCCCAGATCAGTGATAGTCGATTCTGACACACTGGTGAGCGGTCTCACCTTCGCACGCTGCGAAAACTTTGCCGAACAGTATACTATGTCCTGAAATAAGTCTCCCGTTTCAATCACGGCGACGGGTCGGGTCAAACAGGGCATTCGGGTTGGCGAACATGCGGGGGGATGGGCCCGGGGGAAAGGTACACGCTTACACAGGGCGCGGCTTCCACCTAACAGCTTGTCTGTTAATTAAATATAACCTACTTAACCTGGCATACCTAACCTAACCCGTTAGCTATGACAGAGTGGTTGCCCCCAAATCATCACAACACCTACATGAGATAAGTAAGGACATAGTATCACTCAGTAGCTCAGTTGGTAGAGCGTCGGCCCGGTTAGCCAAAGGTCTGTGGTTCAACTCCCAGATCAGTGATAGTCGATTCTGACACACTGGTGAGCGGTCTCACCTTCGCACGCTGCGAAAACTTTGCCGAACAGTATACTATGTCCTGAAATAAGTCTCCCGTTTCAATCACGGCGACGGGTCGGGTCAAACAGGGCATTCGGGTTGGCGAACATGCGGGGGGATGGGTACACGGGGGAAAGGTACACGCTTACACAGGGCGCGGCTTCCACCTAACAGCTTGTCTGTTAATTAAATATAACCTACTTAACCTGGCATACCTAACCTAACCCGTTAGCTATGACAGAGTGGTTGCCCCCAAATCATCACAACACCTACATGAGATAAGTAAGGACATAGTATCACTCAGTAGCTCAGTTGGTAGAGCGTCGGCCCGGTTAGCCAAAGGTCTGTGGTTCAACTCCCAGATCAGTGATAGTCGATTCTGACACACTGGTGAGCGGTCTCACCTTCGCACGCTGCGAAAACTTTGCCGAACAGTATACTATGTCCTGAAATAAGTCTCCCGTTTCAATCACGGCGACGGGTCGGGTCAAACAGGGCATTCGGGTTGGCGAACATGCGGGGGGATGGGTACACGGGGGAAAGGTACACGCTTACACAGGGCGCGGCTTCCACCTAACAGCTTGTCTGTTAATTAAATATAACCTACTTAACCTGGCATACCTAACCTAACCCGTTAGCTATGACAGAGTGGTTGCCCCCAAATCATCACAACACCTACATGAGATAAGTAAGGACATAGTATCACTCAGTAGCTCAGTTGGTAGAGCGTCGGCCCGGTTAGCCAAAGGTCTGTGGTTCAACTCCCAGATCAGTGATAGTCGATTCTGACACACTGGTGAGCGGTCTCACCTTCGCACGCTGCGAAAACTTTGCCGAACAGTATACTATGTCCTGAAATAAGTCTCCCGTTTCAATCACGGCGACGGGTCGGGTCAAACAGGGCATTCGGGTTGGCGAACATGCGGGGGGATGGGTACACGGGGGAAAGGTACACGCTTACACAGGGCGCGGCTTCCACCTAACAGCTTGTCTGTTAATTAAATATAACCTACTTAACCTGGCATACCTAACCTAACCCGTTAGCTATGACAGAGTGGTTGCCCCCAAATCATCACAACACCTACATGAGATAAGTAAGGACATAGTATCACTCAGTAGCTCAGTTGGTAGAGCGTCGGCCCGGTTAGCCAAAGGTCTGTGGTTCAACTCCCAGATCAGTGATAGTCGATTCTGACACACTGGTGAGCGGTCTCACCTTCGCACGCTGCGAAAACTTTGCCGAACAGTATACTATGTCCTGAAATAAGTCTCCCGTTTCAATCACGGCGACGGGTCGGGTCAAACAGGGCATTCGGGTTGGCGAACATGCGGGGGGATGGGTACACGGGGGAAAGGTACACGCTTACACAGGGCGCGGCTTCCACCTAACAGCTTGTCTGTTAATTAAATATAACCTACTTAACCTGGCATACCTAACCTAACCCGTTAGCTATGACAGAGTGGTTGCCCCCAAATCATCACAACACCTACATGAGATAAGTAAGGACATAGTATCACTCAGTAGCTCAGTTGGTAGAGCGTCGGCCCGGTTAGCCAAAGGTCTGTGGTTCAACTCCCAGATCAGTGATAGTCGATTCTGACACACTGGTGAGCGGTCTCACCTTCGCACGCTGCGAAAACTTTGCCGAACAGTATACTATGTCCTGAAATAAGTCTCCCGTTTCAATCACGGCGACGGGTCGGGTCAAACAGGGCATTCGGGTTGGCGAACATGCGGGGGATGGGTACACGGGGGAAAGGTACACGCTTACACAGGGCGCGGCTTCCACCTAACAGCTTGTCTGTTAATTAAATATAACCTACTTAACCTGGCATACCTAACCTAACCCGTTAGCTATGACAGAGTGGTTGCCCCCAAATCATCACAACACCTACATGAGATAAGTAAGGACATAGTATCACTCAGTAGCTCAGTTGGTAGAGCGTCGGCCCGGTTAGCCAAAGGTCTGTGGTTCAACTCCCAGATCAGTGATAGTCGATTCTGACACACTGGTGAGCGGTCTCACCTTCGCACGCTGCGAAAACTTTGCCGAACAGTATACTATGTCCTGAAATAAGTCTCCCGTTTCAATCACGGCGACGGGTCGGGTCAAACAGGGCATTCGGGTTGGCGAACATGCGGGGGGATGGGTACACGGGGGAAAGGTACACGCTTACACAGGGCGCGGCTTCCACCTAACAGCTTGTCTGTTAATTAAATATAACCTACTTAACCTGGCATACCTAACCTAACCCGTTAGCTATGACAGAGTGGTTGCCCCCAAATCATCACAACACCTACATGAGATAAGTAAGGACATAGTATCACTCAGTAGCTCAGTTGGTAGAGCGTCGGCCCGGTTAGCCAAAGGTCTGTGGTTCAACTCCCAGATCAGTGATAGTCGATTCTGACACACTGGTGAGCGGTCTCACCTTCGCACGCTGCGAAAACTTTGCCGAACAGTATACTATGTCCTGAAATAAGTCTCCCGTTTCAATCACGGCGACGGGTCGGGTCAAACAGGGCATTCGGGTTGGCGAACATGCGGGGGGATGGGTACACGGGGGAAAGGTACACGCTTACACAGGGCGCGGCTTCCACCTAACAGCTTGTCTGTTAATTAAATATAACCTACTTAACCTGGCATACCTAACCTAACCCGTTAGCTATGACAGAGTGGTTGCCCCCAAATCATCACAACACCTACATGAGATAAGTAAGGACATAGTATCACTCAGTAGCTCAGTTGGTAGAGCGTCGGCCCGGTTAGCCAAAGGTCTGTGGTTCAACTCCCAGATCAGTGATAGTCGATTCTGACACACTGGTGAGCGGTCTCACCTTCGCACGCTGCGAAAACTTTGCCGAACAGTATACTATGTCCTGAAATAAGTCTCCCGTTTCAATCACGGCGACGGGTCGGGTCAAACAGGGCATTCGGGTTGGCGAACATGCGGGGGATGGGTACACGGGGAAAGGTACACGCTTACACAGGGCGCGGCTTCCACCTAACAGCTTGTCTGTTAATTAAATATAACCTACTTAACCTGGCATACCTAACCTAACCCGTTAGCTATGACAGAGTGGTTGCCCCCAAATCATCACAACACCTACATGAGATAAGTAAGGACATAGTATCACTCAGTAGCTCAGTTGGTAGAGCGTCGGCCCGGTTAGCCAAAGGTCTGTGGTTCAACTCCCAGATCAGTGATAGTCGATTCTGACACACTGGTGAGCGGTCTCACCTTCGCACGCTGCGAAAACTTTGCCGAACAGTATACTATGTCCTGAAATAAGTCTCCCGTTTCAATCACGGCGACGGGTCGGGTCAAACAGGGCATTCGGGTTGGCGAACATGCGGGGGGATGGGTACACGGGGGAAAGGTACACGCTTACACAGGGCGCGGCTTCCACCTAACAGCTTGTCTGTTAATTAAATATAACCTACTTAACCTGGCATACCTAACCTAACCCGTTAGCTATGACAGAGTGGTTGCCCCCAAATCATCACAACACCTACATGAGATAAGTAAGGACATAGTATCACTCAGTAGCTCAGTTGGTAGAGCGTCGGCCCGGTTAGCCAAAGGTCTGTGGTTCAACTCCCAGATCAGTGATAGTCGATTCTGACACACTGGTGAGCGGTCTCACCTTCGCACGCTGCGAAAACTTTGCCGAACAGTATACTATGTCCTGAAATAAGTCTCCCGTTTCAATCACGGCGACGGGTCGGGTCAAACAGGGCATTCGGGTTGGCGAACATGCGGGGGATGGGTACACGGGGGAAAGGTACACGCTTACACAGGGCGCGGCTTCCACCTAACAGCTTGTCTGTTAATTAAATATAACCTACTTAACCTGGCATACCTAACCTAACCCGTTAGCTATGACAGAGTGGTTGCCCCCAAATCATCACAACACCTACATGAGATAAGTAAGGACATAGTATCACTCAGTAGCTCAGTTGGTAGAGCGTCGGCCCGGTTAGCCAAAGGTCTGTGGTTCAACTCCCAGATCAGTGATAGTCGATTCTGACACACTGGTGAGCGGTCTCACCTTCGCACGCTGCGAAAACTTTGCCGAACAGTATACTATGTCCTGAAATAAGTCTCCCGTTTCAATCACGGCGACGGGTCGGGTCAAACAGGGCATTCGGGTTGGCGAACATGCGGGGGGATGGGTACACGGGGGAAAGGTACACGCTTACACAGGGCGCGGCTTCCACCTAACAGCTTGTCTGTTAATTAAATATAACCTACTTAACCTGGCATACCTAACCTAACCCGTTAGCTATGACAGAGTGGTTGCCCCCAAATCATCACAACACCTACATGAGATAAGTAAGGACATAGTATCACTCAGTAGCTCAGTTGGTAGAGCGTCGGCCCGGTTAGCCAAAGGTCTGTGGTTCAACTCCCAGATCAGTGATAGTCGATTCTGACACACTGGTGAGCGGTCTCACCTTCGCACGCTGCGAAAACTTTGCCGAACAGTATACTATGTCCTGAAATAAGTCTCCCGTTTCAATCACGGCGACGGGTCGGGTCAAACAGGGCATTCGGGTTGGCGAACATGCGGGGGGATGGGTACACGGGGGAAAGGTACACGCTTACACAGGGCGCGGCTTCCACCTAACAGCTTGTCTGTTAATTAAATATAACCTAACCTAACCTAACCTAACCTAACCTAACCTAACCGCTGCCGCGTTTACAATTATCCTTATTGCAACACAACCGAGCCCCTCCTCCTAAAAATCACATTTATCGGTTTTATCTCTTTTTCTCCAAAATTTTACACAAACAAGTTTGAAAATGATGTTATTTCGACTAATTTTGATATTCTGCGTCGATCTAGACCATTCCTGTTGCTCTACGATTTATGGTTCAAAAGTTAGCTATTTTGCATAAGGTTTCCTAAGTTCTCACTGTAGTAAAATGTTGATTTCTCACGAATCTTTGATATTTAAATATTGAAATGCATAGATTTCGACTAATTTTGAGATTCTGCGTCGATCTAGACCATTCCCATTGATCTAGCATGTACGGTTCAAAAGTTGGCAAATGCGGCTCAAATTGAAAATTCGCTTTAACTCCTCAACCGCAAGCCGCACGATTGAAATATTTATGTGCCGAACTGCTTTTTGCTTTCCCGACCGTGCGGTGCTGTCAGATTTCCGATTTACCTGAATGAAAATTTTGACTCCGGAATTTTCAGGAAAGTCGATTTTGTGGCTCAATTACAATTCGCCCCGAGGAAATATTTATGTGGCAATCTCCTCCCTATGTGCCCCACATTCTCCTAACGTCAAATTTGCGATTTACCTGAATGAAAATTTTGACTCCGGAATTTTCAGAAAAGTCGATTTTGTGGCTCAATTACAAGTCGCCCCGAGGAAATATTTATGTGGCAAGCTCCTCCCTATGTGCTTCACATTATTCTAACGTCAAATTTGCGATTTACCTGAATGAAAATTTTGACTCCGGAATTTTCAGAAAAATCGATTTTGTGGCTCAATTACAAGTCGCCCCGAGGAAATATTTATGTGGCAAGCTCCTCCCATATGTGCCCCCCATTTTCCTAACGTCAAATTTACGATTATTTACCTGAATGAAAATTTTGACTCCGGAATTTTCAGAAAAATCGATTTTGTGGCTCTATTACAAGTCGCTTCGAGGAAATATTTATGTGGCAAGCTCCTCTCTATGGGCCCCACACTACCCTGGTGTTGGAATTGTGAACTACCTGAACGAAAAATTTCACTGCGAATTTCCGAGAGAAAACTCGTTACTACGCCAAAACTGCGGTTAATATCTTTACGAAATACATCGGAACGTATTATCTAACAAATTCTGCATCTTTCTAGACCGCTCCCGTTGTCCTAGGATGAACGGTTCAAAAGTTGAAGAACACATTGCAGCATTCACAAGTTCTCATCATAGAAACATGGCTATTGCCGACGAATATTCAGAGTTCATCGAATGAAATGCATAGAATCTCACTAATTTTGACATTCTGCGTCGATCTAGACCATTCCCGTTGCTCTAGCATGGACGGTTCCAAAGTTAGCAAATACGGCTAAATATGCAAATTAGCTATAACTCCGCAACCGATAGCCGCCCGATGAAAATATTTGCACGCCGAGCTCCTCTCCTCCTTCCCGATCAAGCCCTCGAGTCAGATTCACGATTTACCTGAACGAAAAAAATCAACGGTGACGTCTTGCGGCAGACGGGCGCTTCGCGCCCGCTGCCGCGTTTACAATTATCCTTATTGCAACACAACCGAGCCCCTCCTCCTAAAAATCACATTTATCGGTTTTATCTCTTTTTCTCCAAAATTTTACACAAACAAGTTTGAAAATGATGTTATTTCGACTAATTTTGATATTCTGCGTCGATCTAGACCATTCCTGTTGCTCTACGATTTATGGTTCAAAAGTTAGCTATTTTGCATAAGGTTTCCTAAGTTCTCACTGTAGTAAAATGTTGATTTCTCACGAATCTTTGATATTTAAATATTGAAATGCATAGATTTCGACTAATTTTGAGATTCTGCGTCGATCTAGACCATTCCCATTGATCTAGCATGTACGGTTCAAAAGTTGGCAAATGCGGCTCAAATTGAAAATTCGCTTTAACTCCTCAACCGCAAGCCCGCACGATTGAAATATTTATGTGCCGAACTGCTTTTTGCTTTCCCGACGTTTTCGATTTACCGTGAATGAAAATTTTGACCCGGAATTTTCAGGAAAGTTTGTTTACCTGAATGAAAATTTTGACTCCGGAATTTTCAAAAAAGTCGATTTTGTGGCTCAATTACAATTCGCCCCGAGGAAATATTTATGTGGCAAGCTCCTCCCTATGTGCTTCACATTCTCCTAACGTCAAATTTGCGATTTACCTGAATGAAAATTTTGACTCCGGAATTTTCAGAAAAATCGATTTTGTGGCTCAATTACAAGTCGCCCCGAGGAAATATTTATGTGGCAAGCTCCTCCCTATGTGCTTCACATTATTCTAACGTCAAATTTGCGATTTACCTGAATGAAAATTTTGACTCCGGAATTTTCAGAAAAATCGATTTTGTGGCTCAATTACAAGTCGCCCCGAGGAAATATTTATGTGGCAAGCTCCTCCCCCCACATTTTCCTAACGTCAAATTTACGATTTACCTGAATGAAAATTTTGACTCCGGAATTTTCAGAAAAATCGATTTTGTGGCTCTATTACAAGTCGCTTCGAGGAAATATTTATGTGGCAAGCTCCTCTCTATGGGCCCCACACTACCCTGGTGTTGGAATTGTGAACTACCTGAACGAAAAATTTCACTGCGAATTTCCGAGAGAAAACTCGTTACTACGCCAAAACTGCGGTTAATATCTTTACGAAATACATCGGAACGTATTATCTAACAAATTCTGCATCTTTCTAGACCGCTCCCGTTGTCCTAGGATGAACGGTTCAAAAGTTGAAGAACACATTGCAGCATTCACAAGTTCTCATCATAGAAACATGGCTATTGCCGACGAATATTCAGAGTTCATCGAATGAAATGCATAGAATCTCACTAATTTTGACATTCTGCGTCGATCTAGACCATTCCCGTCTGCTCTAGCAGGGACGGTTCCAAAGTTAGCAAATACGGCTAAATATGCAAATTAGCTATAACTCCGCAACCGATAGCCGCCCGATGAAAATATTTGCACGCCGAGCTCCTCTCCTCCTTCCCGATCAAGCCCTCGAGTCAGATTCACGATTTACCTGAACGAAAAAAATCAACGGTGACGTCTTGCGGCAGACGGGCGCTTCGCGCCCGCTGCCGCGTTTACAATTATCCTTATTGCAACACAACCGAGCCCCTCCTCCTAAAAATCACATTTATCGGTTTTATCTCTTTTTCTCCAAAATTTTACACAAACAAGTTTGAAAATGATGTTATTTCGACTAATTTTGATATTCTGCGTCGATCTAGACCATTCCTGTTGCTCTACGATTTATGGTTCAAAAGTTAGCTATTTTGCATAAGGTTTCCTAAGTTCTCACTGTAGTAAAATGTTGATTTCTCACGAATCTTTGATATTTAAATATTGAAATGCACAGATTTCGACTAATTTTGAGATTCTGCGTCGATCTAGACCATTCCCATTGATCTAGCATGTACGGTTCAAAAGTTGGCAAATGCGGCTCAAATTGAAAATTCGCTTTAACTCCTCAACCGCAAGCCGCACGATTAAAATATTTATGTGCCGAACTGCTTTTTGCTTTCCTTGACCGTGCGGTGCTGTCAGATTTCCGATTTACCTGAATGAAAATTTTGACTCCGGAATTTTCAGGAAAGTCGATTTTGTGGCTCAATTACAATTCGCCCCGAGGAAATATTTATGTGGCAAGCTCCTCCCTATGTGCCCCACATTCTCCTAACGTCAAATTTGCGATTTACCTGAATGAAAATTTTGACTCCGGAATTTTCAGAAAAGTCGATTTTGTGGCTCAATTACAAGTCGCCCCGAGGAAATATTTATGTGGCAAGCTCCTCCTATGTGCTCCACATTATTCTAACGTCAAATTTGCGATTTACCTGAATGAAAATTTTGACTCCGGAATTTTCAGAAAAATCGATTTTGTGGCTCAATTACAAGTCGCCCCGAGGAAATATTTATGTGGCAAGCTCCTCCCTATGTGCCCCACATTTTCCTAACGTCAAATTTACGATTTACCTGAATGAAAATTTTGACTCCGGAATTTTCAGAAAAATCGATTTTGTGGCTCTATTACAAGTCGCTTCGAGGAAATATTTATGTGGCAAGCTCCTCTCTATGGGCCCCACACTACCCTGGTGTTGGAATTGTGAACTACCTGAACGAAAAATTTCACTGCGAATTTCCGAGAGAAAACTCGTTACTACGCCAAAACTGCGGTTAATATCTTTACGAAATACATCGGAACGTATTATCTAACAAATTCTGCATCTTTCTAGACCGCTCCCGTTGTCCTAGGATGAACGGTTCAAAAGTTGAAGAACACATTGCAGCATTCACAAGTTCTCATCATAGAAACATGGCTATTGCCGACGAATATTCAGAGTTCATCGAATGAAATGCATAGAATCTCACTAATTTTGACATTCTGCGTCGATCTAGACCATTCCCGTTGCTCTAGCAGGGACGGTTCCAAAGTTAGCAAATACGGCTAAATATGCAAATTAGCTATAACTCCGCAACCGATAGCCGCCCGATGAAAATATTTGCACGCCGAGCTCCTCTCCTCCTTCCCGATCAAGCCCTCGAGTCAGATTCACGATTTACCTGAACGAAAAAAATCAACGGTGACGTCTTGCAGGCGACGGGGCGCTTCGCGCCCGCTGCCGCGTTTACAATTATCCTTATTGCAACACAACCGAGCCCCTCCTCCTAAAAAATCACATTTATCGGTTTTATCTCTTTTTCTCCAAAATTTTACACAAACAAGTTTGAAAATGATGTTATTTCGACTAATTTTGATATTCTGCGTCGATCTAGACCATTCCTGTTGCTCTACGATTTTTGGTTCAAAAGTTAGCTATTTTGCATAAGGTTTCCTAAGTTCTCACTGTAGTAAAATGTTGATTTCTCACGAATCTTTGATATTTAAATATTGAAATGCATAGATTTCGACTAATTTTGAGATTCTGCGTCGATCTAGACCATTCCCATTGATCTAGCATGTACGGTTCAAAAGTTGGCAAATGCGGCTCAAATTGAAAATTCGCTTTAACTCCTCAACCGCAAGCCGCACGATTAAAATATTTATGTGCCGAAACTGCTTTTGCTTTCCCGACCGTGCGGTGCTGTCAGATTTCCGATTTACCTGAATGAAAATTTTGACTCCGGAATTTTCAGGAAAGTCGATTTTGTGGCTCAATTACAATTCGCCCCGAGGAAATATTTATGTGGCAATCTCCTCCCTATGTGCCCCACATTCTCCTAACGTCAAATTTGCGATTTACCTGAATGAAAATTTTGACTCCGGAATTTTCAGAAAAGTCGATTTTGTGGCTCAATTACAAGTCGCCCCGAGGAAATATTTATGTGGCAAGCTCCTCCCTATGTGCTCCACATTATTCTAACGTCAAATTTGCGATTTACCTGAATGAAAATTTTGACTCCGGAATTTTCAGAAAAATCGATTTTGTGGCTCAATTACAAGTCGCCCCGAGGAAATATTTATGTGGCAAGCTCCTCCTATGTGCTCCACATTATTCTAACGTCAAATTTGCGATTTACCTGAATGAAAATTTTGACTCCGGAATTTTCAGAAAAATCGATTTTGTGGCTCAATTACAAGTCGCCCCGAGGAAATATTTATGTGGCAAGCTCCTCCCTATGTGCCCCACATTTTCCTAACGTCAAATTTACGATTTACCTGAATGAAAATTTTGACTCCGGAATTTTCAGAAAAATCGATTTTGTGGCTCTATTACAAGTCGCTTCGAGGAAATATTTATGTGGCAAGCTCCTCTCTATGGGCCCCACACTACCCTGGTGTTGGAATTGTGAACTACCTGAACGAAAAATTTCACTGCGAATTTCCGAGAGAAAACTCGTTACTACGCCAAAACTGCGGTTAATATCTTTACGAAATACATCGGAACGTATTATCTAACAAATTCTGCATCTTTCTAGACCGCTCCCGTTGTCCTAGGATGAACGGTTCAAAAGTTGAAGAACACATTGCAGCATTCACAAGTTCTCATCATAGAAACATGGCTATTGCCGACGAATATTCAGAGTTCATCGAATGAAATGCATAGAATCTCACTAATTTTGACATTCTGCGTCGATCTAGACCATTCCCGTTGCTCTAGCAGGGACGGTTCCAAAGTTAGCAAATACGGCTAAATATGCAAATTAGCTATAACTCCGCAACCGATAGCCGCCCGATGAAAATATTTGCACGCCGAGCTCCTCTCCTCCTTCCCGATCAAGCCCTCGAGTCAGATTCACGATTTACCTGAACGAAAAAAATCAACGGTGACGTCTTGCGGCAGACGGGCGCTTCGCGCCCGCTGCCGCGTTTACAATTATCCTTATTGCAACACAACCGAGCCCCTCCTCCTAAAAAATCACATTTATCGGTTTTATCTCTTTTTCTCCAAAATTTTACACAAACAAGTTTGAAAATGATGTTATTTCGACTAATTTTGATATTCTGCGTCGATCTAGACCATTCCTGTTGCTCTACGATTTTTGGTTCAAAAGTTAGCTATTTTGCATAAGGTTTCCTAAGTTCTCACTGTAGTAAAATGTTGATTTCTCACGAATCTTTGATATTTAAATATTGAAATGCATAGATTTCGACTAATTTTGAGATTCTGCGTCGATCTAGACCATTCCCATTGATCTAGCATGTACGGTTCAAAAGTTGGCAAATGCGGCTCAAATTGAAAATTCGCTTTAACTCCTCAACCGCAAGCCGCACGATTAAAATATTTATGTGCCGAACTGCTTTTTGCTTTCCCGACCGTGCGGTGCTGTCAGATTTCCGATTTACCTGAATGAAAATTTTGACTCCGGAATTTTCAGGAAAGTCGATTTTGTGGCTCAATTACAATTCGCCCCGAGGAAATATTTATGTGGCAAGCTCCTCCCTATGTGCCCCACATTCTCCTAACGTCAAATTTGCGATTTACCTGAATGAAAATTTTGACTCCGGAATTTTCAGAAAAGTCGATTTTGTGGCTCAATTACAAGTCGCCCCGAGGAAATATTTATGTGGCAAGCTCCTCCTATGTGCTCCACATTATTCTAACGTCAAATTTGCGATTTACCTGAATGAAAATTTTGACTCCGGAATTTTCAGAAAAATCGATTTTGTGGCTCAATTACAAGTCGCCCCGAGGAAATATTTATGTGGCAAGCTCCCCCCTTTGTGCTTCACATTATTCTAACGTCAAATTTGCGATTTACCTGAATGAAAATTTTGACTCCGGAATTTCAGAAAAATCGATTTTGTGGCTCAATTACAAGTCGCCCGAGGAAATATTTATGTGGCAAGCTCCTCCCTATGTGCCCCACATTTTCCTAACGTCAAATTTACGATTTACCTGAATGAAAATTTTGACTCCGGAATTTTCAGAAAAATCGATTTTGTGGCTCTATTACAAGTCGCTTCGAGGAAATATTTATGTGGCAAGCTCCTCTCTATGGGCCCCACACTACCCTGGTGTTGGAATTGTGAACTACCTGAACGAAAAATTTCACTGCGAATTTCCGAGAGAAAACTCGTTACTACGCCAAAACTGCGGTTAATATCTTTACGAAATACATCGGAACGTATTATCTAACAAATTCTGCATCTTTCTAGACCGCTCCCGTTGTCCTAGGATGAACGGTTCAAAAGTTGAAGAACACATTGCAGCATTCACAAGTTCTCATCATAGAAACATGGCTATTGCCGACGAATATTCAGAGTTCATCGAATGAAATGCATAGAATCTCACTAATTTTGACATTCTGCGCCGATCTAGACCATTCCCGTTGCTCTAGCAGGGACGGTTCCAAAGTTAGCAAATACGGCTAAATATGCAAATTAGCTATAACTCCGCAACCGATAGCCGCCCGATGAAAATATTTGCACGCCGAGCTCCTCTCCTCCTTCCCGATCAAGCCCTCGAGTCAGATTCACGATTTACCTGAACGAAAAAAATCAACGGTGACGTCTTGCGGCAGACGGGCGCTTTCGCGCCCGCTGCCGCGTTTACAATTATCCTTATTGCAACACAACCGAGCCCCTCCTCCTAAAAAATCACATTTATCGGTTTTATCTCTTTTTCTCCAAAATTTTACACAAACAAGTTTGAAAATGATGTTATTTCGACTAATTTTGATATTCTGCGTCGATCTAGACCATTCCTGTTGCTCTACGATTTTTGGTTCAAAAGTTAGCTATTTTGCATAAGGTTTCCTAAGTTCTCACTGTAGTAAAATGTTGATTTCTCACGAATCTTTGATATTTAAATATTGAAATGCATAGATTTCGACTAATTTTGAGATTCTGCGTCGATCTAGACCATTCCCATTGATCTAGCATGTACGGTTCAAAAGTTGGCAAATGCGGCTCAAATTGAAAATTCGCTTTAACTCCTCAACCGCAAGCCGCACGATTAAAATATTTATGTGCCGAACTGCTTTTGCTTTCCCGACCGTGCGGTGCTGTCAGATTTCCGATTTACCTGAATGAAAATTTTGACTCCGGAATTTTCAGGAAAGTCGATTTTGTGGCTCAATTACAATTCGCCCCGAGGAAATATTTATGTGGCAAGCTCCTCCCTATGTGCCCCATTCATTCTCCTAACGTCAAATTTGCGATTTACCTGAATGAAAATTTTGACTCCGGAATTTTCAGAAAAGTCGATTTTGTGGCTCAATTACAAGTCGCCCCGAGGAAATATTTATGTGGCAAGCTCCTCCCTATGTGCTTCACATTATTCTAACGTCAAATTTGCGATTTACCTGAATGAAAATTTTGACTCCAATTTTCAGAAAAATCGATTTTGTGGCTCAATTACAAGTCGCCCCGAGGAAATATTTATGTGGCAAGCTCCTCCCTATGTGCTCCACATTATTCTAACGTCAAATTTGCGATTTACCTGAATGAAAATTTTGACTCCGGAATTTTCAGAAAAATCGATTTTGTGGCTCAATTACAAGTCGCCCCGAGGAAATATTTATGTGGCAAGCTCCTCCCTATGTGCCCCACATTTTCCTAACGTCAAATTTACGATTTACCTGAATGAAAATTTTGACTCCGGAATTTTCAGAAAAATCGATTTTGTGGCTCTATTACAAGTCGCTTCGAGGAAATATTTATGTGGCAAGCTCTTCTCTATGGGCCCCACACTACCCTGGTGTTGGAATTGTGAACTACCTGAACGAAAATTTCACTGCGAATTTCCGAGAGAAAACTCGTTACTACGCCAAAACTGCGGTTAATATCTTTACGAAATACATCGGAACGTATTATCTAACAAATTCTGCATCTTTCTAGACCGCTCCCGTTGTCCTAGGATGAACGGTTCAAAAGTTGAAGAACACATTGCAGCATTCACAAGTTCTCATCATAGAAACATGGCTATTGCCGACGAATATTCAGAGTTCATCGAATGAAATGCATAGAATCTCACTAATTTTGACATTCTGCGCCGATCTAGACCATTCCCGTTGCTCTAGCAGGAACGGTTCCAAAGTTAGCAAATACGGCTAAATATGCAAATTAGCTATAACTCCGCAACCGATAGCCGCCCGATGAAAATATTTGCACGCCGAGCTCCTCTCCTCCTTCCCGATCAAGCCCTCGAGTCAGATTCACGATTTACCTGAACGAAAAAAATCAACGGTGACGTCTTGCGGCAGACGGGCGCTTCGCGCCCGCTGCCGCGTTTACAATTATCCTTATTGCAACACAACCGAGCCCCCTCCTCCTAAAAAATCATATTTATCGGTTTTATCTCTTTTTCTCCAAAATTTTACACAAACAAGTTTGAAAATGATGTTATTTCGACTAATTTTGATATTCTGCGTCGATCTAGACCATTCCTGTTGCTCTACGATTTTTGGTTCAAAAGTTAGCTATTTTGCATAAGGTTTCCTAAGTTCTCACTGTAGTAAAATGTTGATTTCTCACGAATCTTTGATATTTAAATATTGAAATGCATAGATTTCGACTAATTTTGAGATTCTGCGTCGATCTAGACCATTCCCATTGATCTAGCATGTACGGTTCAAAAGTTGGCAAATGCGGCTCAAATTGAAAATTCGCTTTAACTCCTCAACCGCAAGCCGCACGATTAAAATATTTATGTGCCGAACTGCTTTTTGCTTTCCTGACCGTGCGGTGCTGTCAGATTTCCGATTTACCTGAATGAAAATTTTGACTCCGGAATTTTCAGGAAAGTCGATTTTGTGGCTCAATTACAATTCGCCCCGAGGAAATATTTATGTGGCAAGCTCCTCCCTATGTGCCCCACATTCTCCTAACGTCAAATTTGCGATTTACCTGAATGAAAATTTTGACTCCGGAATTTTCAGAAAAGTCGATTTTGTGGCTCAATTACAAGTCGCCCCGAGGAAATATTTATGTGGCAAGCTCCTCTCTATGTGCTCCACATTATTCTAACGTCAAATTTGCGATTTACCTGAATGAAAATTTTGACTCCGGAATTTTCAGAAAAATCGATTTTGTGGCTCAATTACAAGTCGCCCCGAGGAAATATTTATGTGGCAAGCTCCTCCCTATGTGCCCCACATTTTCCTAACGTCAAATTTATGATTTACCTGAATGAAAATTTTGACTCCGGAATTTTCAGAAAAATCGATTTTGTGGCTCTATTACAAGTCGCTTCGAGGAAATATTTATGTGGCAAGCTCTTCTCTATGGGCCCCACACTACCCTGGTGTTGGAATTGTGAACTACCTGAACGAAAATTTCACTGCGAATTTCCGAGAGAAAACTCGTTACTACGCCAAAACTGCGGTTAATATCTTTACGAAATACATCGGAACGTATTATCTAACAAATTCTGCATCTTTCTAGACCGCTCCCGTTGTCCTAGGATGAACGGTTCAAAAGTTGAAGAACACATTGCAGCATTCACAAGTTCTCATCATAGAAACATGGCTATTGCCGACGAATATTCAGAGTTCATCGAATGAAATGCATAGAATCTCACTAATTTTGACATTCTGCGCCGATCTAGACCATTCCCGTTGCTCTAGCAGGAACGGTTCCAAAGTTAGCAAATACGGCTAAATATGCAAATTAGCTATAACTCCGCAACCGATAGCCGCCCGATGAAAATATTTGCACGCCGAGCTCCTCTCCTCCTTCCCCGATCAAGCCCTCGAGTCAGATTCACGATTTACCTGAACGAAAAAAATCAACGGTGACGTCTTGCGGCAGACGGCGCTTCGCGCCCGCTGCCGCGTTTACAATTATCCTTATTGCAACACAACCGAGCCCCTCCTCCTAAAAATCATATTTATCGGTTTTATCTCTTTTTCTCCAAAATTTTACACAAACAAGTTTGAAAATGATGTTATTTCGACTAATTTTGATATTCTGCGTCGATCTAGACCATTCCTGTTGCTCTACGATTTTTGGTTCAAAAGTTAGCTATTTTGCATAAGGTTTCCTAAGTTCTCACTGTAGTAAAATGTTGATTTCTCACGAATCTTTGATATTTAAATATTGAAATGCATAGATTTCGACTAATTTTGAGATTCTGCGTCGATCTAGACCATTCCCATTGATCTAGCATGTACGGTTCAAAAGTTGGCAAATGCGGCTCAAATTGAAAATTCGCTTTAACTCCTCAACCGCAAGCCGCACGATTAAAATATTTATGTGCCGAACTGCTTTTTGCTTTCCTGACCGTGCGGTGCTGTCAGATTTCCGATTTACCTGAATGAAAATTTTGACTCCGGAATTTTCAGGAAAGTCGATTTTGTGGCTCAATTACAATTCGCCCCGAGGAAATATTTATGTGGCAAGCTCCTCCCTATGTGCCCCACATTCTCCTAACGTCAAATTTGCGATTTACCTGAATGAAAATTTTGACTCCGGAATTTTCAGAAAAGTCGATTTTGTGGCTCAATTACAAGTCGCCCCGAGGAAATATTTATGTGGCAAGCTCCTCTCTATGTGCTCCACATTATTCTAACGTCAAATTTGCGATTTACCTGAATGAAAATTTTGACTCCGGAATTTTCAGAAAATCGATTTTGTGGCTCAATTACAAGTCGCCCCGAGGAAATATTTATGTGGCAAGCTCCTCCCTATGTGCCCCACATTTTCCTAACGTCAAATTTATGATTTACCTGAATGAAAATTTTGACTCCGGAATTTT
The DNA here is from genome assembly GCF_020631705.1 of Daphnia magna. Classification (NCBI taxonomy): domain Eukaryota; kingdom Metazoa; phylum Arthropoda; class Branchiopoda; order Diplostraca; family Daphniidae; genus Daphnia; species Daphnia magna. The sequence continues at coordinate 4,259 of NW_025533376.1, read as the reverse complement.
CAGAAAAATCGATTTTGTGGCTCTATTACAAGTCGCTTCGAGGAAATATTTATGTGGCAAGCTCTTCTCTATGGGCCCCACACTACCCTGGTGTTGGAATTGTGAACTACCTGAACGAAAATTTCACTGCGAATTTCCGAGAGAAAACTCGTTACTACGCCAAAACTGCGGTTAATATCTTTACGAAATACATCGGAACGTATTATCTAACAAATTCTGCATCTTTCTAGACCGCTCCCGTTGTCCTAGGATGAACGGTTCAAAAGTTGAAGAACACATTGCAGCATTCACAAGTTCTCATCATAGAAACATGGCTATTGCCGACGAATATTCAGAGTTCATCGAATGAAATGCATAGAATCTCACTAATTTTGACATTCTGCGCCGATCTAGACCATTCCCGTTGCTCTAGCAGGAACGGTTCCAAAGTTAGCAAATACGGCTAAATATGCAAATTAGCTATAACTCCGCAACCGATAGCCGCCCGATGAAAATATTTGCACGCCGAGCTCCTCTCCTCCTTCCCGATCAAGCCCTCGAGTCAGATTCACGATTTACCTGAACGAAAAAAATCAACGGTGATGCTAGGCAGACGGCGCTTCGCGCCCGCTGCCGCGTTTACAATTATCCTTATTGCAACACAACCGAGCCCCTCCTCCTAAAAAATCATATTTATCGGTTTTATCTCTTTTTCTCCAAAATTTTACACAAACAAGTTTGAAAATGATGTTATTTCGACTAATTTTGATATTCTGCGTCGATCTAGACCATTCCTGTTGCTCTACGATTTTTGGTTCAAAAGTTAGCTATTTTGCATAAGGTTTCCTAAGTTCTCACTGTAGTAAAATGTTGATTTCTCACGAATCTTTGATATTTAAATATTGAAATGCATAGATTTCGACTAATTTTGAGATTCTGCGTCGATCTAGACCATTCCCATTGATCTAGCATGTACGGTTCAAAAGTTGGCAAATGCGGCTCAAATTGAAAATTCGCTTTAACTCCTCAACCGCAAGCCGCACGATTAAAATATTTATGTGCCGAACTGCTTTTTGCTTTCCTGACCGTGCGGTGCTGTCAGATTTCCGATTTACCTGAATGAAAATTTTGACTCCGGAATTTTCAGGAAAGTCGATTTTGTGGCTCAATTACAATTCGCCCCGAGGAAATATTTATGTGGCAAGCTCCTCCCTATGTGCCCCACATTCTCCTAACGTCAAATTTGCGATTTACCTGAATGAAAATTTTGACTCCGGAATTTTCAGAAAAGTCGATTTTGTGGCTCAATTACAAGTCGCCCCGAGGAAATATTTATGTGGCAAGCTCCTCTCTATGTGCTCCACATTATTCTAACGTCAAATTTGCGATTTACCTGAATGAAAATTTTGACTCCGGAATTTTCAGAAAAATCGATTTTGTGGCTCAATTACAAGTCGCCCTGAGGAAATATTTATGTGGCAAGCTCCTCCCTATGTGCCCCACATTTTCCTAACGTCAAATTTATGATTTACCTGAATGAAAATTTTGACTCCGGAATTTTCAGAAAAATCGATTTTGTGGCTCTATTACAAGTCGCTTCGAGGAAATATTTATGTGGCAAGCTCTTCTCTATGGGCCCCACACTACCCTGGTGTTGGAATTGTGAACTACCTGAACGAAAATTTCACTGCGAATTTCCGAGAGAAAACTCGTTACTACGCCAAAACTGCGGTTAATATCTTTACGAAATACATCGGAACGTATTATCTAACAAATTCTGCATCTTTCTAGACCGCTCCCGTTGTCCTAGGATGAACGGTTCAAAAGTTGAAGAACACATTGCAGCATTCACAAGTTCTCATCATAGAAACATGGCTATTGCCGACGAATATTCAGAGTTCATCGAATGAAATGCATAGAATCTCACTAATTTTGACATTCTGCGCCGATCTAGACCATTCCCGTTGCTCTAGCAGGAACGGTTCCAAAGTTAGCAAATACGGCTAAATATGCAAATTAGCTATAACTCCGCAACCGATAGCCGCCCGATGAAAATATTTGCACGCCGAGCTCCTCTCCTCCTTCCCGATCAAGCCCTCGAGTCAGATTCACGATTTACCTGAACGAAAAAAATCAACGGTGACGTCTTGCGGCAGACGGCGCTTCGCGCCCGCTGCCGCGTTTACAATTATCCTTATTGCAACACAACCGAGCCCCTCCTCCTAAAAATCATATTTATCGGTTTTATCTCTTTTTCTCCAAAATTTTACACAAACAAGTTTGAAAATGATGTTATTTCGACTAATTTTGATATTCTGCGTCGATCTAGACCATTCCTGTTGCTCTACGATTTTTGGTTCAAAAGTTAGCTATTTTGCATAAGGTTTCCTAAGTTCTCACTGTAGTAAAATGTTGATTTCTCACGAATCTTTGATATTTAAATATTGAAATGCATAGATTTCGACTAATTTTGAGATTCTGCGTCGATCTAGACCATTCCCATTGATCTAGCATGTACGGTTCAAAAGTTGGCAAATGCGGCTCAAATTGAAAATTCGCTTTAACTCCTCAACCGCAAGCCGCACGATTAAAATATTTATGTGCCGAACTGCTTTTTGCTTTCCTGACCGTGCGGTGCTGTCAGATTTCCGATTTACCTGAATGAAAATTTTGACTCCGGAATTTTCAGGAAAGTCGATTTTGTGGCTCAATTACAATTCGCCCCGAGGAAATATTTATGTGGCAAGCTCCTCCCTATGTGCCCCACATTCTCCTAACGTCAAATTTGCGATTTACCTGAATGAAAATTTTGACTCCGGAATTTTCAGAAAAGTCGATTTTGTGGCTCAATTACAAGTCGCCCTGAGGAAATATTTATGTGGCAAGCTCCTCCTATGTGCTCCACATTATTCTAACGTCAAATTTGCGATTTACCTGAATGAAAATTTTGACTCCGGAATTTTCAGAAAAATCGATTTTGTGGCTCAATTACAAGTCGCCCCGAGGAAATATTTATGTGGCAAGCTCCTCCCTATGTGCCCCACATTTTCCTAACGTCAAATTTATGATTTACCTGAATGAAAATTTTGACTCCGGAATTTTCAGAAAAATCGATTTTGTGGCTCTATTACAAGTCGCTTCGAGGAAATATTTATGTGGCAAGCTCTTCTCTATGGGCCCCACACTACCCTGGTGTTGGAATTGTGAACTACCTGAACGAAAAATTTCACTGCGAATTTCCGAGAGAAAACTCGTTACTACGCCAAAACTGCGGTTAATATCTTTACGAAATACATCGGAACGTATTATCTAACAAATTCTGCATCTTTCTAGACCGCTCCCGTTGTCCTAGGATGAACGGTTCAAAAGTTGAAGAACACATTGCAGCATTCACAAGTTCTCATCATAGAAACATGGCTATTGCCGACGAATATTCAGAGTTCATCGAATGAAATGCATAGAATCTCACTAATTTTGACATTCTGCGCCGATCTAGACCATTCCCGTTGCTCTAGCAGGAACGGTTCCAAAGTTAGCAAATACGGCTAAATATGCAAATTAGCTATAACTCCGCAACCGATAGCCGCCCGATGAAAATATTTGCACGCCGAGCTCCTCTCCTCCTTCCCGATCAAGCCCTCGAGTCAGATTCACGATTTACCTGAACGAAAAAAATCAACGGTGACGTCTTGCGGCAGACGGGCGCTTCGCGCCCGCTGCCGCGTTTACAATTATCCTTATTGCAACACAACCGAGCCCCTCCTCCTAAAAAATCATATTTATCGGTTTTATCTCTTTTCTCCAAAATTTTACACAAACAAGTTTGAAAATGATGTTATTTCGACTAATTTTGATATTCTGCGTCGATCTAGACCATTCCTGTTGCTCTACGATTTTTGGTTCAAAAGTTAGCTATTTTGCATAAGGTTTCCTAAGTTCTCACTGTAGTAAAATGTTGATTTCTCACGAATCTTTGATATTTAAATATTGAAATGCATAGATTTCGACTAATTTTGAGATTCTGCGTCGATCTAGACCATTCCCATTGATCTAGCATGTACGGTTCAAAAGTTGGCAAATGCGGCTCAAATTGAAAATTCGCTTTAACTCCTCAACCGCAAGCCGCACGATTAAAATATTTATGTGCCGAACTGCTTTTTGCTTTCCCGACCGTGCGGTGCTGTCAGATTTCCGATTTACCTGAATGAAAATTTTGACTCCGGAATTTTCAGGAAAGTCGATTTTGTGGCTCAATTACAATTCGCCCCGAGGAAATATTT
>NW_025533375.1:0-32382 GCF_020631705.1 Daphnia magna | reverse complement strand
ATAGAAGTAAAAACTCATGGTATAACAGTGTATTCACATTGAATACAAGTATATTCCATGTAGTTTACATATAGAAGTAAAAACTTATGGTATAACAGTGTATTCACATTGAATACAAGTATATTCCATGCAGTTTACATATAGAAGTAAAAACTCATGGTATAACAGTGTATTCACATTGAATACAAGTATATTCCATGCAGTTTACATATAGAAGAAAAAACTCATGGTATAACAGTGTATTCACATTGAATACAAGTATATTCCATGCAGTTTACATATAGAAGTAAAAACTCATGGTATAACAGTGTATTCACATTGAATACAAGTATATTCCATGCAGTTTACATATAGAAGTAAAAACTCATGGTATAACAGTGTATTCACATTGAATACAAGTATATTTGATGCTGTTTACATATAGAAGTAAAAACTCATGGTATAACAGTGTATTCACATTGAATACAAGTATATTTGATGCTGTTTACATATAGAAGTAAAAACTCATGGTATAACAGTGTATTCACATTGAATACAAGTATATTCCATGCAGTTTACATATAGATATAAAAACTCATGGTATAACAGTGTATTCACATTGAATACAAGTATATTCCATGCAGTTTACATATAGAAGTAAAAACTCATGGTATAACAGTGTATTCACATTGAATACAAGTATATTTGATGCTGTTTACATATAGAAGTAAAAACTCATGGTATAACAGTGTATTCACATTGAATACAAGTATATTCCATGCAGTTTACATATAGAAGTAAAAACTCATGGTATAACAGTGTATTCACATTGAAATACAAGTATATTCCATGCAGCTTTACATATAGAAGTAAAAACTCATGGTATAACAGTGTATTCACATTGAATACAAGTATATTCCATGCAGTTTACATATAGAAGAAAAACTCATGGTATAACAGTGTATTCACATTGAATACAAGTATATTTGATGCTGTTTACATATAGAAGTAAAAACTCATGGTATAACAGTGTATTCACATTGAATACAAGTATATTCCATGCAGTTTACATATAGAAGTAAAAACTCATGGTATAACAGTGTATTCACATTGAATACAAGTATATCCCATGCAGTTTACATATAGAAGTAAAAACTCATGGTATAACAGTGTATTCACATTGAATACAAGTATATTCCATGCAGTTTACATATAGAAGTAAAAACTCATGGTATAACAGTGTATTCACATTGAAATACAAGTATATTCCATGCAGTTTACACATAGAAGTAAAAACTCATGGTATAACAGTGTATTCACATTGAATACAAGTATATTCCATGCAGTTTACATATAGAAGTAAAAACCATGGTATAACAGTGTATTCACATTGAATACAAGTATATTTGATGCTGTTTACATATAGAAGTAAAAACTCATGGTATAACAGTGTATTCACATTGAATACAAGTATATTCCATGCAGTTTACATATAGAAGTAAAAACTCATGGTATAACAGTGTATTCACATTGAATACAAGTATATTCCATGCAGTTTACATATAGAAGTAAAAACTCATGGTATAACAGTGTATTCACATTGAATACAAGTATATTCCATGCAGTTTACATATAGAAGTAAAAACTCATGGTATAACAGTGTATTCACATTGAATACAAGTATATTTGATGCTGTTTACATATAGAAGTAAAAACTCATGGTATAACAGTGTATTCACATTGAATACAAGTATATTTGATGCTGTTTACATATAGAAGTAAAAACTCATGGTATAACAGTGTATTCACATTGAATACAAGTATATTTGATGCTGTTTACATATAGAAGTAAAAACTCATGGTATAACAGTGTATTCACATTGAATACAAGTATATTCCATGCAGTTTACATATAGAAGTAAAAACTCATGGTATAACAGTGTATTCACATTGAATACAAGTATATTTGATGCTGTTTACATATAGAAGTAAAAACTCATGGTATAACAGTGTATTCACATTGAATACAAGTATATTTGATGCTGTTTACATATAGAAGTAAAAACTCATGGTATAACAGTGTATTCACATTGAATACAAGTATATTCCATGCAGTTTACATATAGAAGTAAAAACTCATGGTATAACAGTGTATTCACATTGAATACAAGTATATTTGATGCTGTTTACATATAGAAGTAAAAACTCATGATATAACAGTGTATTCACATTGAATACAAGTATATTTGATGCTGTTTACATATAGAAGTAAAAACTCATGGTATAACAGTGTATTCACATTGAATACAAGTATATTCCATGCAGTTTACATATAGAAGTAAAAACTCATGGTATAACAGTGTATTCACATTGAATACAAGTATATTTGATGCTGTTTACATATAGAAGTAAAAACTCATGGTATAACAGTGTATTCACATTGAATACAAGTATATTCCATGCAGTTTACATATAGAAGTAAAAACTCATGGTATAACAGTGTATTCACATTGAATACAAGTATATTTGATGCTGTTTACATATAGAAGTAAAAACTCATGGTATAACAGTGTATTCACATTGAATACAAGTATATTCCATGCAGTTTACATATAGAAGTAAAAACTCATGGTATAACAGTGTATTCACATTGAATACAAGTATATTTGATGCTGTTTACATATAGAAGTAAAAACTCATGGTATAACAGTGTATTCACATTGAATACAAGTATATTCGATGCAGTTTACATATAGAAGTAAAAACTCATGGTATAACAGTGTATTCACATTGAATACAAGTATATTTCATGCAGTTTACATATAGAAGTAAAAACTCATGGTATAACAGTGTATTCACATTGAATACAAGTATATTTGATGCAGTTTACATATAGAAGTAAAAACTCATGGTATAACAGTGTATTCACATTGAATACAAGTATATTTCCATGCTGTTTACATATAGAAGTAAAAACTCATGGTATAACAGTGTATTCACATTGAATACAAGTATATTTGATTGCTGTTTACATATAGAAGTAAAAACTCATGGTATAACAGTGTATTCACATTGAATACAAGTATATTCCATGCAGTTTACATATAGAAGTAAAAACTCATGGTATAACAGTGTATTCACATTGAATACAAGTATATTTGATGCTGTTTACATATAGAAGTAAAAACTCATGGTATAACAGTGTATTCACATTGAATACAAGTATATTTGATGCTGTTTACATATAGAAGTAAAAACTCATGGTATAACAGTGTATTCACATTGAATACAAGTATATTCCATGCAGTTTACATATAGAAGTAAAAACTCATGGTATAACAGTGTATTCACATTGAATACAAGTATATTCCATGCAGTTTACATATAAATAAAAACTCATATAACAATATTTACATATAGAAGTAAAAACTCATGGTATAACAGTGTATTCACATTGAATACAAGTATATTTGATGCTGTTTACATATAGAAGTAAAAACTCATGGTATAACAGTGTATTCACATTGAATACAAGTATATTTGATCCACAGTTTACATATAGAAGTAAAAAGAAAGTATTAAAAAACAATAAAGTAAAAACTCATGGTATAACAGTGTATTCACATTGAATACAAGTATATTTGGATGCTGTTTACATATAGAAGTAAAAACTCATGGTATAACAGTGTATTCACATTGAATACAAGTATATTTGATGCTGTTTACATATAGAAGTAAAAACTCATGGTATAACAGTGTATTCACATTGAATACAAGTATATTCCATGCAGTTTACATATAGAAGTAAAAACTCATGGTATAACAGTGTATTCACATTGAATACAAGTATATTCCATGCAGTTTACATATAGAAGTAAAAACTCATGGTATAACAGTGTATTCACATTGAATACAAGTATATTTGATGCTGTTTACATATAGAAGTAAAAACTCATGGTATAACAGTGTATTCACATTGAATACAAGTATATTCCATGCAGTTTACATATAGAAGTAAAAACTCATGGTATAACAGTGTATTCACATTGAATACAAGTATATTCCATGCAGTTTACATATAGAAGTAAAAACTCATGGTATAACAGTGTATTCACATTGAATACAAGTATATTTGATGCTGTTTACATATAGAAGTAAAAACTCATGGTATAACAGTGTATTCACATTGAATACAAGTATATTCCATGCAGTTTACATATAGAAGTAAAAACTCATGGTATAACAGTGTATTCACATTGAATACAAGTATATTTGATGCTGTTTACATATAGAAGTAAAAACTCATGGTATAACAGTGTATTCACATTGAATACAAGTATATTTGATGCTGTTTACATATAGAAGTAAAAACTCATGGTATAACAGTGTATTCACATTGAATACAAGTATATTTGATGCAGTTTACATATAGAAGTAAAAACTCATGGTATAACAGTGTATTCACATTGAATACAAGTATATTTGATGCTGTTTACATATAGAAGTAAAAACTCATGGTATAACAGTGTATTCACATTGAATACAAGTATATTTGATGCTGTTTACATATAGAAGTAAAAACTCATGGTATAACAGTGTATTCACATTGAATACAAGTATATTTGATGCTGTTTACATATAGAAGTAAAAACTCATGGTATAACAGTGTATTCACATTGAATACAAGTATATTCGATGCTGTTTACATATAGAAGTAAAAACTCATGGTATAACAGTGTATTCACATTGAATACAAGTATATTCCATGCAGTTTACATATAGAAGTAAAAACTCATGGTATAACAGTGTATTCACATTGAATACAAGTATATTCCATGCAGTTTACATATAGAAGTAAAAACTCATGGTATAACAGTGTATTCACATTGAATACAAGTATATTTGATGCAGTTTACATATAGAAGTAAAAAACTCATGGTATAACAGTGTATTCACATTGAATACAAGTATATTCCATGTAGTTTACATATAGAAGTAAAAACTCATGGTATAACAGTGTATTCACATTGAATACAAGTATATTCCATGCAGTTTACATATAGAAGTAAAAACTCATGGTATAACAGTGTATTCACATTGAATACAAGTATATTTGATGCTGTTTACATATAGAAGTAAAAACTCATGGTATAACAGTGTATTCACATTGAATACAAGTATATTCCATGCAGTTTACATATAGAAGTAAAAATTCATGGTATAACAGTGTATTCACATTGAATACAAGTATATTTGATGCAGTTTACATATAGAAGTAAAAACTCATGGTATAACAGTGTATTCACATTGAATACAAGTATATTCCATGCAGTTTACATATAGAAGTAAAAACTCTATGGTATAACAGTGTATTCACATTGAATACAAGTATATTCCATGCAGTTTACATATAGAAGTAAAAACTCATGGTATAACAGTGTATTCACATTGAATACAAGTATATTCGATGCTGTTTACATATAGAAGTAAAAACTCATGGTATAACAGTGTATTCACATTGAATACAAGTATATTTGATGCTGTTTACATATAGAAGTAAAAACTCATGGTATAACAGTGTATTCACATTGAATACAAGTATATTTGATGCTGTTTACATATAGAAGTAAAAACTCATGGTATAACAGTGTATTCACATTGAATACAAGTATATTTGATGCTGTTTACATATAGAAGTAAAAACTCATGGTATAACAGTGTATTCACATTGAATACAAGTATATTCCATGCAGTTTACATATAGAAGTAAAAACTCATGGTATAACAGTGTATTCACATTGAATACAAGTATATTCCATGCAGTTTACATATAGAAGTAAAAACTCATGGTATAACAGTGTATTCACATTGAATACAAGTATATTTGATGCTGTTTACATATAGAAGTAAAAACTCATGGTATAACAGTGTATTCACATTGAATACAAGTATATTCCATGCAGTTTACATATAGAAGTAAAAACTCATGGTATAACAGTGTATTCACATTGAATACAAGTATATTTGATGCTGTTTACATATAGAAGTAAAAACTCATGGTATAACAGTGTATTCACATTGAATACAAGTATATTTGATGCTGTTTACATATAGAAGTAAAAACTCATGGTATAACAGTGTATTCACATTGAATACAAGTATATTTGATGCTGTTTACATATAGAAGTAAAAACTCATGGTATAACAGTGTATTCACATTGAATACAAGTATATTCCATGCAGTTTACATATAGAAGTAAAAACTCATGGTATAACAGTGTATTCACATTGAATACAAGTATATTCCATGCAGTTTACATATAGAAGTAAAAACTCATGGTATAACAGTGTATTCACATTGAATACAAGTATATTCCATGCAGTTTACATATAGAAGTAAAAACTCATGGTATAACAGTGTATTCACATTGAATACAAGTATATTCCATGCAGTTTACATATAGAAGTAAAAACTCATGGTATAACAGTGTATTCACATTGAATACAAGTATATTCCATGCAGTTTACATATAGAAGTAAAAACTCATGGTATAACAGTGTATTCACATTGAATACAAGTATATTTGATGCTGTTTACATATAGAAGTAAAAACTCATGGTATAACAGTGTATTCACATTGAATACAAGTATATTCCATGCAGTTTACATATAGAAGTAAAAACTCATGGTATAACAGTGTATTCACATTGAATACAAGTATATTCGATGCTGTTTACATATAGAAGTAAAAACTCATGGTATAACAGTGTATTCACATTGAATACAAGTATATTTGATGCTGTTTACATATAGAAGTAAAAACTCATGGTATAACAGTGTATTCACATTGAATACAAGTATATTCGATGCTGTTTACATATAGAAGTAAAAACTCATGGTATAACAGTGTATTCACATTGAATACAAGTATATTCCATGCAGTTTACATATAGAAGTAAAAACTCATGGTATAACAGTGTATTCACATTGAATACAAGTATATTCCATGCAGTTTACATATAGAAGTAAAAACTCATGGTATAACAGTGTATTCACATTGAATACAAGTATATTCCATGCTGTTTACATATAGAAGTAAAAACTCATGGTATAACAGTGTATTCACATTGAATACAAGTATATTTCATGTAGTTTACATATAGAAGTAAAAACTCATGGTATAACAGTGTATTCACATTGAATACAAGTATATTTGATTCTGTTTACATATAGAAGTAAAAACTCATGGTGTATAACAGTGTATTCACATTGAATACAAGTATATTCCATGCAGTTTACATATTTTTTTTTTTTTATTTTAAAGGCGTAGCTCCCACCGGGAGTATTGCCATTTTGTATTTAAAGCGAGGTCGATCTTGAATAAAATTACAGATGAAGATGAATGTGAGTGAATAGGAGTTCAGGTGGTAGATGCAGTGACTTAATTCGACAATTTTCGCGAATGCGGATACAACATGTCGTGACGCATAGGTGAATAGGCATAGCTTCACACTGAATGTGTCAGAAACCAGAATGTTCTCATCTGTCGCACGAAGCTAGTTTGAAAACATACGGATCCGCCCAGCCCGAATGAACGCGGAGGAGCGAAAAAACTCTCAAACATCAAGATGTTACAGGCCTCACGACAGCCAAAACTGGTACTAATCTCATCCGTCACACATTGTGCGGTCGATTACCCAGTCCTTGCTGACACGGCGATACCAACCATAAATAAGCAAATAAGTATACTATAAACAGAAACCGGAGGAATCTCATCCGTCGCACAGGGCGAGGTCGAAACCAACCTGGTCTGATAGCAGGGAAACAGATGCAGAGTAGGAAAAAGGGAAAGTTCGAACAGCAATAAAGGGTCTTTGGCCTCACGACAGCCGAAGCTGGGAAGAGTCTCATCCGTCATTACATGGTGCGGTCGATCTCCCAGCTCCTGCCGACACGGCGTACAAGACATAGGGGCGAATTATCAAGGGGTTATACATTCAACAGAAATACAAATAATTGTGGGTGTGTTAAGTCTTCCTGAGTCTTTTGGTCGCAGAGATGTATCGCACCATTGCTGTCCAAACGGCCCGGTGCGTAGGGATGATGTCGAGTGAGGGGGCCAGGGTATCTCGCAATCACTACACGCTGCAGAGAAGCTGATCCTAGGTTGGCTGAATAAAATGCAATAAAATAGAAAGTGCTCTATTGACTCATGGGGCTCACCACAGGAGCAGGCGGGAGAAGGACGAAATTTAAAGCGGTATTGGTGAGAGTTGAGTGTGGAGTGGCCGGACAGGATCTGAGAGAGCTGGCAGTTCAGCTGTGCAGAGAGAAGCATTGAGGCCGACTGCACGGTAGGAAAGAATGACCTGGTCGTCGTAGCGTTTAACCCGGAAGCCCACTCTCGTTCATGAAGAGACTTGATGAGCATGGACGCTACCGCACTAGCTACCTCTTTCGGCTGATGCAACTCAATAACGGGGTGACGTATATCTGAGGATTCACAGATCACCCGAGTCAGGCAAAGACCGTACGATGACGAGAGGTCCTGAGCTACGTAAAACGATGTATTGTGGCGAATTGGGACCATGGAATCCAGACAGTTTAGCTGAAGGCTAGAGACTAGTTTGCCTAGAATAAGAAAACTAAGCAGTTTAGTGGAAGGAGAGATGATTTCCACATGTTCATGTGACTGTAGCGCTCGAGCAGTGAGCACAAGAGCCCGATGCATAGCGAATAGGTTTGTCATATTATCACTTGTGAAGACAGGGAGAGCACCAGAGTCAAGGTCAACAACATTCTTGTGATTAGCAGAGATAATAGCAAACCGAGGAATGCCGGCAGATCGGGCTGTTGTAACAAAGATGCGTGCAACCTGGGCTGAGGCTGGAAGGAGAGAACATCCCTGATTGAGCTGAATTGGCTTGGGAAGACAAACCCAAGGTGGCCATCTAGGAGGGAGAGGAGAAGGACTATTGCCTCCCGGCGTCGGCAGTAACAAGACGTCTGGAAAGTATTTGCCCAGCCATTTTTTAGTGGAGCACGAGAAGTTCGCATAATTACTAGTCGAAAGACGGAGGTACGCAGTTTTCATCACAGTAAAATCAATTGGGTCCACATTGGCAAGGACCAACAGGGCATCAGTAGAGGTAGTTTTAAAAGATTTGGTTCTGGCTATTGCAAACACTCTTTGGAATGAGCGTACACATTTCACTCCTTTTTTGTGGCCAGAAAAGGGGCCCATAGGGAGCACCCATACAGAGGAATGGGTTCGACTGCAGAGAGGTATAGGTATCGGAGACGCCTGTCATCGTATCCCCATGTTGCCCTGAGGTATGACCTCAATGAGAAAAAAGCCTTTTTTGCGGCCGCAATTTTCCTTGCTACATGTAGCGACCACTTTAAACGTGCATCGAGAGTCAAACCAAGGAAAACCGTGGAGAGGGAGGGGCCTATACGAGTTTCGTTAATAGAGAGATGCAGATCAGACCAATCAAAAGATTTTTTAGATATTAACATGAACACCGATTTTGGAGCACTCAATGACATTTTGTTTTGTACGCACCAGTTGAGGACTTGATTACACATAAGTTGGAGGTTGTGAGTCGCTATAGCTGGATCTTTGTGCGATGTGGCTAAGGTGAGGTCATCTGCAAAGCCTACTATGGCGAACGGAAAATCAAAGTTTAGTCTCAAGACGTCGTCAATAAGGACGGACCACAGAAAGGGAGATAGAACTCCACCCTGAGGGCAGCCTAAATTAATATTAACGCTGGCTGATGACCCGTTATGGGAGAGAAGAGCCAGTCTGTTTGATAGGAAGGAAGACACAAGTTTGACCAGGTAAGTCGGACACTTGCGCCGGGCAAGAGCCGCTAGAATTGCAGGGTGCCAGGCAGCGTCAAAAGCGCTTTTAATATCTAAAAAGGCGGAAGCAGTGGTACGCTTGCTGAGCATACCTGCTTCACAAAACGTTACGAGTGCATGACCTGCCGATTCTGTTGACCTTCCAGAAGTAAAACCATGCTGGTTGGGACTAAGCCAGTTGGCTGACGATGAATGCCATTGAAGCCTATTCAGAATTATCTTTTCGAGCACCTTAGCAAGATTGTTCACTAGACTAATGGGGCGAAAACTGCCTAGAGCATCGTACGATGGTTTGTTTGGCTTACCAATTATGAGGACTTTAGAAGTTTTCCAGGCCTGGGGAAAGAACTGAAGACGAACGCATTCTCTTACAATAAAGAGTAAATGAGCCTTTAATACAGGGAAACATTCCTTGATAATAGTAGCCGACAGACCATCAGATCCGGGGGCCGCTTTGTAGTTGATTGAATCCAATGCGGCGTCCAGTTCTTCCACAGTGACAGGAGGGCCTTCAATTACGGAGGGGACCGAAACTACATTGTCAACAAAGGACTCCACCAGTAGGTGAGATGGAAGGGACAAGGGCTCTTTAGGAAAGAAGTGCAAGGCACACTGCTTTAGAATCAAGTTCGCATCGCTCACCGTCGAGCCATTTACAACTAGCGCGCTCGGGAGACTAATGCCCTGAGTTTTACCCGATAATACTTTTAGAGCAGAATGAAGATCGTTACTGTCGAGGTTTGCTTTGCATAAGAGATTCCAAGAAGCTCTCTTGGCGCGTCGCAACTCTCTCTGATAAATAGCCTTAGAGGCTGAAAAAATGGCCCTGTTTTCCTCTGTTCTCAAGGCAGACCAGCCTTTGAAGGCCTGTCTGGCCCTATGTCTCAGAGCGCATAGCTCCTGGTTCCACCAAAGCATACCCCGCGACTGACGCGAGCGTTGGTTGCTCCTTGATTCGCACGCTGCCACAAAAACGACGTCAGTCAATTCGGTCACTAAGGAATCTATCTGCTGCTCCGATGCTACTAACGGTATCACTATTCTACCAATTGTAGCTGCCACTTTTAGGCGCAATTCCGCCGTGTTGATACAAGAAATGTGAGGGATTCTCGGAGACCGACTGCCAACAGATCTAATCGGAGTGACAGAGGGGCGACCGATCTCAAAATATATGATTGGGTGGTCGGAGAACGATGGGATGGATGGAAAAAACCAACGAGACAGACCAATATTGCCACCTATGGCCGTTATGTCCATGAACGTAGTGCCACCTGGAACGAAATTCAGCTCCGCTAAGCTGCAATTGGCCAATCTTAAACTAGCTTCAGACAAGAATAACTCGAACGCAACGCCTTTCTGATCAGTTGCCGGAGAGTTCCAGAGTCTGTTCTTGGCGTTGGAGTCGGCAGACAACACTGTGAGTGGGGTAATCAAAGGGGTCAATTCAATTTGCAGAGCAGCCATGAAATCAGGGATAGATGGACGGAGATAGACCGAGATGAAGCGGACAGAACCTTTAGACGAATGCAGGTCAACCACTGCAATGTGATTACTAACACATCTTGACACTGCACGACAAGAAGTAGCCAACGAAAGTTTAACCAATATGGCCGCACCATAAGCATGGTCGGAGCCAAGAGCGTGGAACGCTACGTAACCCTGGGGAATATCAGACAGAGTGGGTGTGGGTGTGAAGAGCGCATAAGGCTCTTGAATCAAAATGACATCGACACTGTTCTCTAGGATAACCTGTGAGAGGGAGGCCGTGGCCAGCTTAGAATGCCGGAGGTTTATTTGAAGACACTTGAATATTGGTTGAGTCTGGAGACGTAAAGAGGAATTGGGGCCGCTCATAGTTGGTTAGATGAGTTGTATTTTACGAAGTTCGCAACCGCAATTTTATGAGCCGCACACACATAAGAACCAGCTGCATGATTCAGGGAACAAGAAGCGCATTTCAGGCTGGGGTGGGAGACATTGCAAGTCTGCGTGGCATGCGCTTGGCTGCATTTACCACATGTAACTGGATTGGTAAAAAACCTGGCTAAGTGCCCATAGCCTTGGCATCGATTGCAGAATCTGACCTCTTTATTGTAGTCTACTTCAATGACGGCATGTGACAAATTGTCTAATTTTAAGCGTCCCTGTTCCAGATAACGATCACGGGTATCTTTGCAGAGTAAGCTTACTCTGACTAACGAGAACTCGGCGCGATTGAAAAGGATTCTGACATTAGCAATTTTACCTTTCAGTAATGGATTCTCGGAATTTAGCTTGTTTATGAGATTGCAACTTTGCTTGGTTCTAGCATTAAATAAGTCGGCGCTGCTGATTGATCCATCTTCTCTAATCATACTGAGCCCGGGCACACCGTTCAGCCTTAGAATGGCCGGGTAACATTTCACCGGGGCATGTACATTCTGAAAAACCTTTTCTGCTTCCGGACAGTCCAGGAGATCTCGGGCTTTGTCACGGTTAGCTTCGTCCCTAAAGATTAGCTTTACTGAGTTTCCGCTGTGTCGGATCAACTGTTGAACGACAGGTCCCCCTTTATCCTCCTCTAGACCGAGCAAGCTATCCACAGAACTTTCCGTGATCGATTTAACGGAGATCGTATCCCTGACTCTAGCAATCAAAAATGGTTTTACCGGTATGATAGCAGAAGGTTTTCTAATCGGAGGCGGAGCCAACGGGCCAGACGCAATTGACGAGGACTGATTGACGTAATTTAACTGAGCAGAGGGCGATGGGACGTGAATTGGGACTCGGCTTGATCCACCCACAGTGAGTTCAAAAAGTTTAATGTCTTTATCGGCGAGAGCAAGTTTGACACGCACGAGTTCTTTTTCCATATCGGGTAACAATGGATGAGAGTTCCTGGCAATGGACAACTCGCTCTCTAAGTCACTAATCTTTTCTCTAAGCCGGGACATACTCTCATCAACTTTGGAATCATTTTCACGGAGATTGCAAATAAGAGTTCTAAACACCTCAATTTGATTGACTCTCTCCATGACCATGAAGTCCTCTATGTCAAGACCGAAAGTCTCGTTGAAAGCAAACGCCAACTCTTCTCCCTTAGAGTGTTTCGGACGATTATTATAAGACAGAGGGGAAATTACATTGGCAGCACGTTTGACGCCACCTGACTTGGGAGTTACTTTTGTTCTATCTCTACAGTTTGGGCAATACTTGAACCTTTTGTTAATGGGAACAAACATGATCTTGCACTCCTCATTGTGGCAATTGATTGACTGGCTAATCGACTGGCTCAGATTGCTGACAGAGTCACGGACGGAGTCACCGTCCGAGCTATCCGGCATCTTTGCCTTTGGCTTATACTAGTAAGCCAGGAAGAACAAACAACAAATACAACAAGCCTAACAGAAGAGAAGAGCAGGTGAGAGGGGTTCCGGGGCAATCCGCAAAAGGAAAACAGTTCCCACTGCTCGATATACACAAACTGTGTTTTGATCCGATAGGGCCTCAAAACATGCAAATAAAGAAAAGAAAAGAAAGGATGCAGTTAGCACAAATCAAAACAATCAATAAGAGAGAGAGGTGATCGCGCAAAGCCCGCGCAAAGCAAAAAGTTAGACCAGGGGGATAGGGAGGGGAGCCTTGTAAGGCCCGCGAAAAGAACACACAAAGAGGGACAAAAGAAAAAGAAAAATGGCGAGTGAGACGAAAAAAGAAGTAGGGCAAATGTAATCCGAGACGAGAGACACTTAAACACAATTCCGAAAAAGCAAAAAAAACACAATGGTGACACTACACAGTCTGTAGACTTAAACTTATTCAACTCGAGGGTGAAAAGTAAAGCCAAAAACGACTGGAAATAGACCACCAAGGACACACAAAAGAAAAAACGAGAGCTACTGAATAACACGTCTGTACTGGCAGACGGTAGCAGCGCTGGTATAACAGCTCATGGTATAACAGTGTATTCACATTGAATACAAGTATATTTGATGCTGTTTACATATAGAAATAAAAACTCATGGTATAACAGTGTATTCACATTGAATACAAGTATATTCCATGCAGTTTACATATAGATGTAAAAACTCATGGTATAACAGTGTATTCACATTGAATACAAGTATATTCCATGCAGTTTACATATAGAAGTAAAAACTCATGGTATAACAGTTTATTCACATTGAATACAAGTATATTCCATGCAGTTTACATATAGAAGTAAAAATTCAAGGTATAACAGTGTATTCACATTGAATACAAGTATATTCCATGCAGTTTACATATAGAAGTAAAAACTCATGGTATAACAGTGTATTCACATTGAATACAAGTATATTCCATGCAGTTTACATATAGAAGTAAAAACTCATGGTATAACAGTGTATTCACATTGAATACAAGTATATTCCATGCAGTTTACATATAGAAGTAAAAACTCATGGTATAACAGTGTATTCACATTGAATACAAGTATATTCCATGCAGTTTACATATAGAAGTAAAAACTCATGGTATAACAGTGTATTCTTATTGAATACAAGTATATTCCATGCAGTTTACATATAGAAGTAAAAACTCATGGTATAACAGTGTATTCACATTGAATACAAGTATATTTTATGCTGTTTACATATAGAAGTAAAAACTCATTGTATAACAGTGTATTCACATTGAATACAAGTATATTTGATGCTGTTTACATATAGAAGTAAAAACTCATGGTATAACAGTGTATTCACATTGAATACAAGTATATTCCATGCAGTTTACATATAGAAGTAAAAACTCATGGTATAACAGTGTATTCTTATTGAATACAAGTATATTCCATGCAGTTTACATATAGAAGTAAAAACTCATGGTATAACAGTGTATTCACATTGAATACAAGTATATTTTATGCTGTTTACATATAGAAGTAAAAACTCATTGTATAACAGTGTATTCACATTGAATACAAGTATATTTGATGATGTTTACATATAGAAGTAAAAACTCATGGTACAACAGTTTATTCACATTGAATACAAGTATACTCCATGCAGTTTACATATAGAAGTAAAAACTCATGGTATAACAGTGTATTCACATTGAATACAAGTATATCCCATGCAGTTTACATATAGAAGTAAAAACTCATGGTATAACAGTGTATTCACATTGAATACAAGTATATTTGATGCTGTTTACACATAGAAGTAAAAACTCATTGTATAACAGTGTATTCACATTGAATACAAGTATATTTGATGCTGTTTACATATAGAAGTAAAAACTCATGGTATAGCAGTGTATTCACATTGAATACAAGTATATTCCATGCAGTTTACATATAGAAGTAAAAACTCATGGTATAACAGTGTATTCACATTGAATACAAGTATATTTGATGCTGCTTACATATAGAAGTAAAAACTCATGGTATAACAGTGTATTCACATTGAATACAAGTATATTTGATGCTGTTTACATATAGAAGTAAAAACTCATGGTATAACAGTGTATTCACATTGAATACAAGTATATTCCATGCAGTTTACATATAGAAGTAAAAACTCATGGTATAACAGTGTATTCACATTGAATACAGGTATATTTGATGCTGCTTACATATAGAAGAAAAAATAATGGTATAACAGTGTATTCACATTAAATACAAGTATATTTGATGCTGTTTACATATAGAAGTAAAAACTCATGGTATAACAGTGTATTCACATTGAATACAAGTATATTTGATGCTGTTTACATATAGAATTAAAAACTCTTTGTATATCATTGTATTCACATTGAATACAAGTATATTTGATGCTGTTTACATATAGAAGTAAAAACTCATGGTATAACAGTGTATTCACATTGAATACAAGTATATTCCATGCAGTTTACATATAGAAGTAAAAACTCATGGTATAACAGTGTATTGACACTGAATACAAGTATATCCCATGCAGTTTACATATAGAAGTTAAAACTCATGGTATAACAGTGTATTCTTATTGAATACAAGTATATTCCATGCAGTTTACATATAGAAGTAAAAACTCATGGTATAACAGTGTATTCACATTGAATACAAGTATATTTTATGCTGTTTACATATAGAAGTAAAAACTCATTGTATAACAGTGTATTCACATTGAATACAAGTATATTTGATGATGTTTACATATAGAAGTAAAAACTCATGGTATAACAGTTTATTCACATTGAATACAAGTATACTCCATGCAGTTTACATATAGAAGTAAAAACTCATGGTATAACAGTGTATTCACATTGAATACAAGTATATCCCATGCAGTTTACATATAGAAGTAAAAACTCATGGTATAACAGTGTATTCACATTGAATACAAGTATATTTGATGCTGTTTACACATAGAAGTAAAAACTCATTGTATAACAGTGTATTCACATTGAATACAAGTATATTTGATGCTGTTTACATATAGAAGTAAAAACTCATGGTATAACAGTGTATTCACATTGAATACAAGTATATTCCATGCAGTTTACATATAGAAGTAAAAACTCATGGTATAACAGTGTATTCACATTGAATACAAGTATATTCCATGCAGTTTACATATAGAAGTTAAAACTCATGGTATAACAGTGTATTCACATTGAATACAAGTATATTTGATGCTGTTTACATATAGAAGTAAAAACTCAAGGTATAACAGAGTATTCACATTGAATACAAGTATATTCCATGTAGTTTACATATAGAAGTAAAAACTCATGGTATAACAGTGTATTCACATTGAATACAAGTATATTCCATGCAGTTTACATATAGAAGTAAAAACTCATGGTATAACAGTGTATTCACATTGAATACAAGTATATTTGATGCTGCTTACATATAGAAGTAAAAACTCATGGTATAACAGTGTATTCACATTGAATACAAGTATATTTGATGCTGTTTACATATAGAAGTAAAAACTCATGGTATAACAGTGTATTCACATTGAATACAAGTATATTCCATGCAGTTTACATATAGAAGTAAAAACTCATGGTATAACAGTGTATTCACATTGAATACAAGTATATTTGATGCTGCTTACATATAGAAGAAAAAACTCATGGTATAACAGTGTATTCACATTAAATACAAGTATATTTGATGCTGTTTACATATAGAAGTAAAAACTCATGGTATAACAGTGTATTCACATTGAATACAAGTATATTTGATGCTGTTTACATATAGAATTAAAAACTCTTTGTATAACAGTGTATTCACATTGAATACAAGTATATTTGATGCTGTTTACATATAGAAGTAAAAACTCATGGTATAACAGTGTATTCACATTGAATACAAGTATATTCCATGCAGTTTACATATAGAAGTAAAAACTCATGGTATAACAGTGTATTGACACTGAATACAAGTATATCCCATGCAGTTTACATATAGAAGTAAAAACTCATGGTATAACAGTGTATTCACATTGAATACAAGTATATTTGATGCTGTTTACATATAGAATTAAAAACTCATGGTATAACAGTGTATTCACATTGAATACAAGTATATTTGATGCTGTTTACATATAGAAGTAAAAACTCATGGTATAACAGTGTATTCACATTGAATACAAGTATATTTGATGCTGTTTACATATAGAAGTAAAAACTCATGGTATAACAGTGTATTCACATTGAATACAAGTATATTTGATGCTGTTTACATATAGAAGTAAAAACTCATGGTATAACAGTGTATTCACATTGAATACAAGTATATTTGATGCTGTTTACATATAGAAGTAAAAACTCATGGTATAACAGTGTATTCACATTGAATACAAGTATATTCCATCCAGTTTGCATATACAAGTAAAAACTCATGGTATAACAGTGTATTCACATTGAATACAAGTATATCCCATGCAGTTTACATATAGAAGTAAAAATTCATGGTATAACAGTGTATTCACATTGAATACAAGTATATTCCATGCAGTTTACATATAGAAGTAAAAACTCATGGTATAACAGTGTATTCACATTGAATACAAGTATATTTGATGCTGTTTACATATAGAAGTAAAAACTCATGGTATAACAGTGTATTCACATTGAATACAAGTATATTCCATGCAGTTTACATATAGAAGTAAAAACTCATGGTATAACAGTGTATTCACATTGAATACAAGTATATTTGATGCTGTTTACATATAGAAGTAAAAACTCATGGTATAACAGTGTATTCACATTGAATACAAGTATATTTGATGCTGTTTACATATAGAAGTAAAAACTCATGGTATAACAGTGTATTCACATTGAATACAAGTATATTTGATGCTGTTTACATATAGAAGTAAAAACTCATGGTATAACAGTGTATTCACATTGAATACAAGTATATTTGATGCTGTTTACATATAGAAGTAAAAACTCATGGTATAACAGTGTATTCACATTGAATACAAGTATATTTGATGCTGTTTACATATAGAAGTAAAAACTCATGGTATAACAGTGTATTCACATTGAATACAAGTATATTCCATGCAGTTTGCATATAGAAGTAAAAACTCATGGTATAACAGTGTATTCACATTGAATACAAGTATATCCCATGCAGTTTACATATAGAAGTAAAAAACTCATGGTATAACAGTGTATTCACATTGAATACAAGTATATTCCATGCAGTTTACATATAGAAGTAAAAACTCATGGTATAACAGTGTATTCACATTGAATACAAGTATATTTGATGCTGTTTACATATAGAAGTAAAAACTCATGGTATAACAGTGTATTCACATTGATTACAAGTATATTCCATGCAGTTTACATATAGAAGTAAAAACTCATGGTATAACAGTGTATTCACATTGAATACAAGTATATTTGATGCTGTTTACATATAGAAGTAAAAACTCATGGTATAACAGTGTATTCACATTGAATACAAGTATATTTGATGCTGTTTACATATAGAAGTAAAAACTCATGGTATAACAGTGTATTCACATTGAATACAAGTATATTTGATGCTGTTTACATATAGAAGTAAAAACTCATGGTATAACAGTGTATTCACATTGAATACAAGTATATTTGATGCTGTTTACATATAGAAGTAAAAACTCATGGTATAACAGTGTATTCACATTGAATACAAGTATATTTGATGCTGTTTACATATAGAAAGTAAAAACTCATGGTATAACAGTGTATTCACATTGAATACAAGTATATTTGATGCTGTTTACATATAGAAGTAAAAACTCATGGTATAACAGTGTATTCACATTGAATACAAGTATATTTGATGCTGTTTACATATAGAAGTAAAAACTCATGGTATAACAGTGTATTCACATTGAATACAAGTATATTTGATGCTGTTTACATATAGAATTAAAAACTCATGGTATAACAGTGTATTCACATTGAATACAAGTATATTTGATGCTGTTTACATATAGAAGTAAAAACTCATGGTATAACAGTGTATTCACATTGAATACAAGTATATTTGATGCAGTTTACATATAGAAGTAAAAACTCATGGTATAACAGTGTATTCACATTGAATACAAGTATATTTGATGCTGTTTACATATAGAAGTAAAAACTCATGGTATAACAGTGTATTCACATTGAATACAAGTATATTTGATGCTGTTTACATATAGAAGTAAAAACTCATGGTATAACAGTGTATTCACATTGAATACAAGTATATTCCATGCAGTTTGAATATAGAAGTAAAAACTCATGGTATAACAGTGTATTCACATTGAATACAAGTATATTCCATGCAGTTTACATATAGAAGTAAAAAACTCATGGTATAACAGTGTATTCACATTGAATACAAGTATATTTGATGCTGTTTACATATAGAAGTAAAAACTCATGGTATAACAGTGTATTCACATTGAATACAAGTATATTCCATGCAGTTTACATATAGAAGTAAAAACTCATGGTATAACAGTGTATTCACATTGAATACAAGTATATCCGATGCAGTTTACATATAGAAGTAAAAACTCATGGTATAACAGTGTATTCACATTGAATACAAGTATATTTGATGCTGTTTACATATAGAAGTAAAAACTCATGGTATAACAGTGTATTCACATTGAATACAAGTATATTCCATGCAGTTTACATATAGAAGTAAAAACTCATGGTATAACAGTGTATTCACATTGAATACAAGTATATTCCATGCAGTTTACATATAGAAGTAAAAAAACAAATGGTATAACAGTGTATTCACATTGAATACAAGTATATTCCATGCAGTTTACATATAGAAGTAAAAACTCATGGTATAACAGTGTATTCACATTGAATACAAGTATATTTGATGCTGTTTACATATAGAAGTAAAAACTCATGGTATAACAGTGTATTCACATTGAATACAAGTATATTCCATGCAGTTTACATATAGAAGTAAAAACTCATGGTATAACAGTGTATTCACATTGAATACAAGTATATTTGATGCTGTTTACATATAGAAGTAAAAACTCATGGTATAACAGTGTATTCACATTGAATACAAGTATATTTGATGCTGTTTACATATAGAAGTAAAAACTCATGGTATAACAGTGTATTCACATTGAATACAAGTATATTTGATGCTGTTTACATATAGAAGTAAAAACTCATGGTATAACAGTGTATTCACATTGAATACAAGTATATTTGATGCTGTTTACATATAGAAGTAAAAACTCATGGTATAACAGTGTATTCACATTGAATACAAGTATATTTGATGCTGTTTTACATATAGAAGTAAAAACTCATGGTATAACAGTGTATTCACATTGAATACAAGTATATTTGATGCTGTTTACATATAGAAGTAAAAACTCATGGTATAACAGTGTATTCACATTGAATACAAGTATATTTGATGCTGTTTACATATAGAAGTAAAAACTCATGGTATAACAGTGTATTCACATTGAATACAAGTATATTTGATGCTGTTTACATATAGAAGTAAAAACTCATGGTATAACAGTGTATTCACATTGAATACAAGTATATTTGATGCTGTTTACATATAGAAGTAAAAACTCATGGTATAACAGTGTATTCACATTGAATACAAGTATATTTGATGCTGTTTACATATAGAAGTAAAAACTCATGGTATAACAGTGTATTCACATTGAATACAAGTATATTTGATGCTGTTTACATATAGAAGTAAAAACTCATGGTATAACAGTGTATTCACATTGAATACAAGTATATTTGATGCTGTTTACATATAGAAGTAAAAACTCATGGTATAACAGTGTATTCACATTGAATACAAGTATATTCCATGCAGTTTACATATAGAAGTAAAAACTCATGGTATAACAGTGTATTCACATTGAATACAAGTATATTCCATGCAGTTTACATATAGAAGTAAAAAACTCATGGTATAACAGTGTATTCACATTGAATACAAGTATATTTGATGCTGTTTACATATAGAAGTAAAAACTCATGGTATAACAGTGTATTCACATTGAATACAAGTATATTTGATGCTGTTTACATATAGAAGTAAAAACTCATGGTATAACAGTGTATTCACATTGAATACAAGTATATTCGATGCAGTTTACATATAGAAGTAAAAACTCATGGTATAACAGTGTATTCACATTGAATACAAGTATATTCCATGCAGTTTACATATAGAAGTAAAAACTCATGGTATAACAGTGTATTCACATTGAATACAAGTATATTCGATGCTGTTTACATATAGAAGTAAAAACTCATGGTATAACAGTGTATTCACATTGAATACAAGTATATTCCATGCAGTTTACATATAGAAGTAAAAACTCATGGTATAACAGTGTATTCACATTGAATACAAGTATATTCGATGCTGTTTACATATAGAAGTAAAAACTCATGGTATAACAGTGTATTCACATTGAATACAAGTATATTTGATGCTGTTTACATATTGTAATAGTTTCTAGACTGTGTATTTGCCAGTAAACTAACTCTACTTAAGACGATACAACCATGTGCTTATATACCAAGAGATTGAAGGTTAAGAAGGGAGGGGTTTACAATAACTTTTACTTTTATCATTAACTATTATCCGCAGGAAGAAGGTTGCATTCGTGACGACCTTCTTGCTGGGTGGGGCTGCTGTTGCTAGGAGGAGTTGCTGCGGTCTATTACATTCCTTCCCCCCTTCGGCAAGAAGAAATTGGTCCTCCAATTTTCTCTTTGTTTTCTGATTTTCTTCTTCTCCTTACTTCTCTTCGGCATGTGGCGTGGCAATGATTAGGTGAAAACTTGTTCTTTACCCGTCACCTACTTTCTTTCCTTCACCGTTATTCGTGTTTGTTGGGCTACAGTATGAGGCACAAAATACAAGATATGTTTTTTTTATACCGTTATTCATTGTCTTTATGCTAATAAAGTGTTAGTAAATAATTGCTGGTCTACGTTCCTTTTTACTGGAATGCTACTACAGATTTCAATCATTTTTTTTTTTTTTTTTTTTTTTGTAATGCTTTTCTTCTCTTCTCTTCTTTTTGTTTTTTTTTTTCTTGCCGTTCTTTTACGTCGGTTCTTGGTTTTCTGTCGTTCGTTGTTTTTCTCGATCTGCGGTGTTATTACCGGAATGCCTGCTGGAGGAATTCGAAGATTCTGTCTAATGAATGCAATTTGTTGTCGTAATGTTTTCATTTTAGTGTTTTTGTTGTAGTAGTGGTAATAAACTGTTGTTGGTTCTTCAATTTTGTTTTGCTTCAATCTTATTCATTGCCAGAAGCCTTTCTCTTGCGGCTTCTTATACACTTCCAGTCTTCAAATATGCTTCTCCTATGTTCATCAAACGCGTAATCCCGCGGGGTGTTTCCATTGACATCAGTTATGTCTGGATCTGCTCCGTGTTCCAATAAGATATTTGTTATGAGATCTTGCCTATACATTGTGGCTAGGTGTAGGGCCGTATAGTTTCCTGGTTTAGTCGTTTGATTGATGTTAATGTGAATTTTCCTTTCACATGCTGCCCTAGCGAGAGTGTTGTTTCCATGTTTGGCGGCATAATGTAGGACGGTGCTGTTGTCCTTTGCCATTTGTGCAACGTTGGAACTTATCCACAAATAACTGGCCACTTCTTCATGCCCGTAGGCGATGGCGACCATTAGTGGTGTTTCTCCAAGGCTATTGTATGATGAAAACTTGTATTTGTGATATCGTAATATCCTGATCAAGAGTTTGTTATTTTCTGCTGCCGCTCTATGTGCGATGGTCTGGCCATCCTCTTCTATATCTGGGTCAGCTCCGTAGTCTAACAGTAAATCCGTTATGTCCAGTTTTCCCGCTTTCACGCTTGTATGAAGTAGTGTTTTGTCGTTAAATTTCTGGTTAAGAAATTCTGCCTTCGGATGGTAATCCCATGCAGCGGGTCCTAACTTCTGGATGATACATCTTCTTATTTCTTCCCTTGGAGCGTCTATCATTTCGAGGAAAATTTCTTGCTCACGTAGCCGTGTGATGGCTTGTGTTCGTTTCTGCACGGCATCTGCTCTTGCTGCCGATAAAGTTGGGTGCGTTTTCATCGCACAGTTACTACATTTAGGTAATGTTTCTTGTTCTGTAGCATTTGGATTAAATTCGAACGTTGGTGGATAAAAACCATAATCACCGAAGAGCCCATCTCGTTGCGTTTCACTGTCCGTTTCACTTTCACTTTCAATCACTAAATAGTTTATTTCTGGTTGGCTTTCACTATCACTTGCTTCATTACGTTGCACTGCGTCTTCACTGTTCTGTTCCATCATTTTTTTTTTTTTTTTTTTTTTTTTTTTTTTTTTTTTTTAGTTAAAACTTCCACTTTTACTTAACACTTGTGTGTTTGGTGGCTGTTTAAGGACAATTCACTTGAAGTTTTCATATTTCGAGTTTTTTAATACATTTACTACTTTCCCCTTTCACCCAAAATAAAAACTTGTTAAGTTTGTTTTTTTTTTTTTTTTTTTTTTTTTTTTTTTAAATGTTAGTGGTTTTTAGATTCAACTTCTGTTGAGCATCTGCAAAGGTCTTCCCATACCATTCCATAACCCACAACATAAGTGCAAGTCGTGTGTTTTCCTGTGCATTTGCGAGCTTGATCGGATTCCCAGTTTTCTTCCATGACAGGATAAATATTACGTTGTTTCGGTGCGCTTGGTTGAGCCGGGCGTGATTGTGTGGGTCTTTCCATGGTAAGAGGTGTAGGAGCCGTCATCCTAGTGAACGGTTGCTCTATTATTTCTTCCGGTGGTTGAGTGCCTGAATTTGGGATCATTGAAGTTAATTCGTGCGCTTCTTCCGTATTTATTCCATATCGTCTTAATCTTCTAGCTTGTCGAATTTTTTCCATGATTCTTGTAAAAGGGTCACAAATGATCAATATGCGTAGGGATATGATGAATACAATGAATCCTATGATAGATAGGATAAGAATTTTTGATGTGTCGAACCATGAGAACATGGTTCCTATCTGATTATTTTGTTTTTCTGACATCACTATGTCAGAAACAGATTTTGAATTTGATTCCTGCATTAGGCCTACTAGATCGTTTAGGATATTTAATTGTTCCATTTCCATTGTTTCATGCGCTGGATGGCTCTTCAGACTGTAGTCGAAATCATTCAGGTGCAACTCTTCGAATTCTGTGATGAGGTCTAAGTTCGGCATGTGAATGCTTGCTTTTTGTTTTACCCATTCTCCATTTGTTGAATTGTGTTCCCAGGTGTGATGGAATCCATTTAAATTCACCAAATGAGTTTTCCAAAAGCAATCGGAATATGGATGTATGGACCATCCATCTACTCCGATAGTGCAGTTTTTGTCTTCATAGGTAAAGAATGGTTGAAATCCACATTTCGATTCTTTTGCAGAGATGAAAATCCGTTTGGTTTCACATTGTTGGAGCGTCATCGCTTGTCCGAAGCCTTGCAGTCTCGTACAGATGGGTAATCCGAGCGCTGAAGCAGCAAGAATTCCGTTACTTTGAGCTAACATCACCGCTTGAGTTTTCTTTATCGTTGATAGTTGACAATAAACGTCGCGAATTTCTTTTGCAAGTTTGTTTTCGTGTTCTGTTTCTATACTTATTTTATATTGCTCATGCATTTTTGAAATATCGAATTTAATTTTGTCGCCGAATTCTTCTATATTTTGGGGTAGACCGCTTTCTGTTTCGTTTTTTATTGGCACCTCCGGTACTTGTTCTAGGGTTAAAGATGCTGCCTCGGGTATTTCTTGCTGAGATGTTTTTTCAGTGTCATCAATAATTTCCATTATTGCATCCTCCGTAATGGTGTGATTTTTCGTGACTGGAGGATCTTCTATTTTTTCAGTTGTTGTGAGAGGTGTTGTTGAATTGCTTATTGATTCAGTTGTTGTTGTCGCTATAGTTGTCGTGGATGATTGTGTTGTGGACGTGGTTTCAGTTGTAGTTGATGGCAATGTAGGTTCAGTACTTGGAGTTGTAGGCCTAGTGGTTGTAGTCGTTGGCTCAGCAGTTGTAGTTGTAGCTGTGGTAGTTGTAGTTGTAGGCTTATTTGTTGTAGTTGTAGGCTTTGTTGTCGTAGTTGTAGGCGTAGTAGTTGTAGTCGTAGACTTTGTTGTTGTAGTTGTAGGCGTAGTAGTTGTAGTCGTAGACTTTGTTGTTGTAGTTGTAGGCGTAGTAGTTGTAGTAGTAGGCTTATTTGTTGTAGTTGTAGGCTTTGTTGTTGTAGTCGTAGGCTTAGTTGTGGTATTCGTAGGCTTAGTTGTGGTGGTCGTAGGCTTAGTTGTGGTGGTCGTAGGCTTAGTAGTTGTTGTAGGCCTAGTTGTCGGTGGTGTGCTTTTAACGGTCGTTTTTATGGCTGTTGTGGCTATTGTTGTTTTAATTGTGGTTGTGCTTAATTTTGTAGTTGGTTTTACTGTCGTTGTGGTGCTTGAAGTAGATGAAATAGATTTTTGTGTGGTGGGTGTGGTTAAGTTTTCGTTGTTTGCTTTACTTTCTCTTTTGAGAAGAGGGGGTATAAGTGGGAGTTGTGTTCCGTCCAATGATTGTTGAGTGTGAAGCGCTATAATGGCTGCTGCTGAAAGCGTCCGTATTTGGTGCGGGTTTCGATATTCGAAGTTAAACTGTTGTTTTCTACTTGAGCCGTGGCAATGTCCTAAACTCAGACGTCCTACTTTTAGTGTGAGACATTTTCTGTCTGACGCTGGTGAATGTAGGCCAGTTCTGTCTGTTGCCATGAGCTGTCCTGTGTGTTCGAAAGTGCCCCAAATTGAACTGGTGTTGGCGCATTCCTGTAGAATAAGCATTGTTGTGTTTGCCTTGACGCAAGCGTTAGTGTTGAACGGTCTAATGGTGAAATCAGACGTGTACTCGAAAGCTTGGCCTTTGGTAGTTGCTCTACTGCAGTTTCCTACGGATACTTGTGATTGCACCAGGGGATCGTTACTTGTGATAAATGTTTTTAGTTCTTCTTGACATTTTGTCCAATCTGTGTCACAATCTTCCATGGTTAGTTGTTGTTCAAGCCCATGATGTGTGACACATTTTCCGTTTGGATATTGTCCGTTCTTCAACAATCCCCAGGCGATCATGTCCCAGATGATGTTTCCGCTGCCGTGATTTGCTTTCAAGATACCGCCAAATATGGGTGAGTTTATTGTGGTTGTAATTGCTCTTCGTTGTTCTAATCGAACTTCTTGAATATCTTGCAATGTTACGTCGGGAAAATTTTCTATAACATCCGGATTGGTATTTATTGTTTGAAAGAACCACTGCTGGTTTTTCCTGGTATCTCCTTCCAAAGCACACTTTTCCAATTTTAAGGTTTCGTCGACCCCTACGGTAAGACACATTTCGGATTCTTGGGAAATTAGGTAGCTGTTTTCTTTTTCTAGAATCCATCTCGTTGATTCCTCCGAACAGGCTGCAGCAAATACGTAATCGTGTGTTGTCTCCGTGATGCAGATATGAGTATTTTGTACGCGTATCGTTTGGTCGACAATGTACTCGAATTTTGATCCTGATGGAAGAGGGTCGTCCTTTGAAAGTTGACTGTACGTTGTCAAAGGGTTTCTGCTTCCGGACTCGTAAGTAATGTATATTGTTGTATCCTTTTGTACGACTTTTCCATCCTCCTTGATTATTTTTGGTCTTCTATGTGCCAATCTTAGAGTTCCCCAGGCGTATGAAATACTGTAGAGACGAATCCCAAGTTGTTCGTCTTCGACTTGAGTGTCGAAGAGAAAGTGAACTTCTTGAAGAAGCGAACGTTGTGGTCTGGATTTGTACAACTCTCGGTAGTCTTCGCACACGGGTGTGGCAAGGTTGGTATTTTTAAGGCATGTTGCGATTGTGTTCTTGAACATTTCATACAAAATTTTTGTTGTTTCTGCAGGAAACGTCAAATACGTTAGAGGGATTCCAACCACTTTATGTCCTACTGGTGCGATATCCTTATCTGGTTTGTTAAGAAAAGATATTTCAATCTGCCGACTGGTGTCGTAAAGGCGGCTGGAATTATCCGACTCCGGTTCTCGAGGAAGTTCCAGGTATCCTTTCCCTTTTAGTAACGTCTGAGTGTATGAACTGTTGGTTGTTCTTTCTCCCCACACGATTGTATTTTGGTTTTGGATGAATTGTCCTTCCTGTTGGGTGGTGTTAAGTAATCCGAAAGGGCTTTCGATTGGACTATCCGGTTTCTCCTGACGTAGCGTGATCTGTTCCGATACACAATTTAGTGTTTGGTATTCCTTGATGGCGTACCATTTACCTTCTCCTGTAGGAGTGGCTGTGAAACTGAGTCCCGTCGGTCCGGTTTGCATATTATTGTTGCCACATTTTTTATCATTGACCATCCGCCAACACTCCAAAGGGGTGATTAGTATTGTTTCCTGGGAGTAAACTGTATCGAAGGATCCGATCCAGAACGATCCGGTTATTTTCTTTGTTTTAGTCCACTGTCGACATGTCCATCCTTTCCAAGTGGCTGCTGGTTTTTGTTTGGTTACTAAGGTGTAACTAGTTGGTATCCTTGGTAAATGTTGTGTTTCTGGTTTTTCATTATCACAGTAGTAAGGCAATTCGAAGTCTAGGATTCCGCGTATTTTCATGTTGTTACAGTCGCAGATGGATGCGTAGATAGGGTAAGTAGGGTTAAGTGAATGAAGGAGGCAAAGAAGGAAGAGTAATGTCTGCATCTGTGAAAAATGAAAATGTTTAGTAATCCGGTCCTTGATATCGTCTTCTTAAGTGGTATTGGTGATTCGTTATAGGATCGTTTCGGTTTTGGTTACGGTAAAGGTTAGGTATTGTATGGTTTTTGGTTCTCCTTCGTTCCTGCGTGGTTTGATGTTCGTCTTCACCGGATGTATCAGCTGCTGCTTCCTTTGGTCGGCCTGGTCGGCGTTGGTGAATTGTTGGTTGTCGTTGTGCTTCAACATTTTCTGGTAGGTTTTGTAGTATTTCTTCTTCCTTAGTTGTTTCTTGTTTTCTTGGTGTGTAAAGTTTGAGACGGTTGGTATGTACGATAGATTTAAGTTTTTTGTTTTCGGTGTGCTGGATCTCGTAGTTGATATCCGAGAAGCTTCTTGAGATTTGGAATGGTCCGTTCCATCGATTTATGAATTTTCCTGCTGCTGGTGGCGCCTTCAGTAATACGTAGTCACCTATGTTGTATTTAAAAGTTTTCGTGGATACGTCGTAGTATTTTTTTGTCTTGCTTGGGATTTGAAGAGATGTTCTCTTGCCAATTTTTGAGCTTTTTCCCATTGCTGTGAATACACCATACTAGTATCTTCATAGGTCTCGTATCTTCTGTTAATCTTGATATCATTAGGCATTATTGGTTCTCGTCCGAAGAATAGAAAGAATGGTGTTTCTTGAGTTGAAGCTTGTTTTGCTGTGTTGTAAGCAAAAGTAACGAAAGGAAGATATTTGTCCCAGTTAGCAGGTTGGTCGGAGACATAACAAGCTAGCATGTCACAGAGAGTTCGATTGAACCTCTCAACTAATCCATCAGTTTGTGGATGATAGGCCGTAGTCCTTATTTGTTTGACTTTGAATAGTTTACACACCTCTTGTATTAGACTGGATAGAAAGTTAGTACCTTGGTCTGTTAGAACTACTTCTGGAGATCCATATTTAGTAAATATTTTATTAACTAAAATCTTCGCAATTGTTTGGGCAGTTTGATTTCTCATTGGAACTGTAAAAACAAACCTACTGGCATAATCTGATATAACTAATATATATCTGTATCCCTTAGCGCTTTCTTGAATTGGGCCCACTATATCCATAGCGATCCTTTCCCATACTCCTTCAACTAAAGGCAAAGGGTGCAATGGTACTTTACTTCCACCTACCGCTTTTCTTTTATTGCACATCAAACAACTTTTAACGTATTCTATTACGGAGGTACGCATGCATGGCCATGTGTACTGTCTTTGAAGTCTAGCCAACGTTTTTCCTACTCCTAAATGTCCTGCCAATATGTGATCGTGATTTTCCCTTAAAATTTGTGGCACCAGTCTTACTGGCGTTACAATTCTTCTTTTGGTATCTACCAATAGTCCTTTGTCGTTTATTTTAAATTTATTTTTAATGTCCTTACTTGGATTGGCCTTTGCCATTTCTTTTAATATTGTTCTGCAATACTCATCTTTGTGTTGGAGTTCTATCCATTTTTCCGTGTCCTTAGACTGATTACTTTCCGTTTCAAAAATTACTTGCTTTGTTCTACTTTCCTTGGTTTCGTTTTTTTACTTCTGGTTTCTCTTTTGTACCTGTTGACCTTGTTTCTACTTTCGCTAGCGGCACTATTGGGGTGCGACTAAGTGTGTCAGCATTTTGGTGTGACTTTCCTGGTCGGTACCCAATAATGATATCAAATTCTTGGATCTTAAGAGCCCATCGAGCTAATCTTCCTGCTGGTTCTGTCTTACTCATTAACCATTCTAAAGGTCTATGATCTGTAAATACGGTAAACTTACGCCCGTATAGGTACGTCCTAAACACGTCGATGGCGTGGATTATTGCGTATGCCTCTTTCTCTGTGGTTGACCACTTGGCCTCGCGGTCGTTCAGATGTTTAGAGGTATAGGCTATGACGACTTCTACGTCGTCTGATTTACGAAGGTCCTGTCCGTCGGACTCCGCTAAATCCGCTGATTGAGGTGGGAGGTTGTATTTGAGCCAAGACTGCTCCTATTCCATATCCTGAAGCATCCGTGTAGATGATAAATTCTCGAGAAAAATCCGGATAACCTAGAACAGGTCTAGTGATGAGACAGTTCTTAATACATTCAAAGGCGTCCCTTTGTTTCCTCCCCCATTTCCAGTCCGCTGACTTTCTAGTGAGCGCAGTTAGTGGATGGGCTTTATCAGCAAAAAGCCTAATAAATTTTCTGTAGTAGCTGGCTAGACCTAAAAATGAGCTCAATTCTTTTACGTTTTTGGGAGCGGGATATTTAACAATCGCGTCTAACTTTTTGTACTTGGTGTTATTCCTTTCCCGGATACGATGTATCCTAAATAATCTAATTTTTCTTTAAAAAATTCGCACTTCTTCCTTTTCAATTTTAAACCTGCTTGCTTAAGGAGTCTAAAAACTGCTTCCAAGTGTGTCACATGATCAGTAATTGAATTACTGAACACTATGATGTCATCTAGGTAAACCAATGCGAATTTGTACAATACCGTTTTCAAGATGTTATTCATTGCTCTTTGAAAGGTGCTGGGCGCATTTGTTAAACCAAATGGCATTCGATTAAATTCGTATTGGCCAAATTCACAAATGAAAGCTGTTTTGTGTTTATCACTTTCTTCTATTTCTATTTGCCAGTAGCCGCTTAGTAAGTCCAATGTAGAGAAATAAACCGATCCGCACAACGCGTCAATTGTGTCATCTATCCTAGGTAGAGGGTACTTATCCTTAACCGTAATTTTGTTCAAAGCTCTGTAGTCGATGCACATTCGCATCTCTCCATCTTTTTAGGTACCATTACTATAGCTGCAGCAAAAGGACTGTGGCTTTCTCTTATTATTTTGTTACTTAGCATTACCTCTATTTTAGTCTTAACAACAAGTTTTAGGGATTCGGGTGTTCTTCGCAGTCTTTGATTAATGGGAGCGTTATGGCCTATGTTGATGTGATGTTTCACTTGTGTAGCTAGACCCAAGTCGGATTCTTGGTCTGCGAAAAGATCTTCGTGTTTCTTTAGTAAAATTTCAATTTTAGTTTGTATGTCGTCTGATACATTGAGTGCTTGTTCTTCTTTTTCAACAATCTTAGCTATCTGCTTAGTTTTATTATTAAAGTCTAATTGAGTGAAGGATTCTAAATTACGATAATCTTGTTGTGTAAGATCTTCGTCTTCTCTATCAATCGGGATTAGTGGTATATGGATGCCTGCTTTGCTAAATGTTACGCTATAAATGGGCTAATGGTATTGCTTCCAAAATTATGTTCTACTCCAAAGTGATCATAACATATTTGACGATTTCTAGTGTTAATCTTCACATTATTGTTAGATAAGAAATCTAATCCTAAGATGCATTGTTCATTTAAGTTGCTCATAACATAAAAGTGGTGGTTAATAATATGGTTATCATTGATAATAACTGAAAATTCAAATTTCCCTATCGATTTAAGTTCTTGTCCCGACACCGTTCTAAAAATAGGAGGATTCACATTTTCTACTTGTTTTAAGTGCTCATTACACTCTAGAGTATCCAAATATTTTACTGGATACTAAACTAGCGGCACTGCGCCAGTGTCCACTAAAGCTATGATTTCCTTATTAAAAATTCTAACGGGAATACGTATCAGTTTTGGAATTTCTACTTCTACATCTGATCCTAAATTGTATGTTAGTTGGGAGTTACTAATTGGTTTTATGGTGTTTATCGAGGACCTTGGTTGTTGGTACGTGCCATATCTGTCCAACATTCTCTTGCAATATGTCCTCTTCGGTTACACTTGTAGCAGGTTATCTCTCGATTTTCAGTTGTTCGAGGGTTGTTGCTAGTGTGTTGTTGCTGCTGTGGATGTTGGTTGCTGTTATAACGTGCTTGTTGTCTGTAGTTGTTTGGTCCGCTGTAGTTTCCTTGTCGGTTAAGGTAGTCGTTCCGATATGAGGGACGTTGGTGAGATGGAAATCTGGTTTTTGTCTGTATCCTGAAGGATTATAATTTCTTCGTCTGACGAATTGTAATCTCTGCGGTAGGGGCTGTTATCTCTGTTCCTACTAAGACTTCTTTCTCGACTTGATTCTCGGCTGTTATGACTGTCGGCAAATCGCACTCGCGAATCACGTGATCTTGAGTAACGTTCACTTGGACGTGGTCTTCTGTTTTCGTATTGGTCAGTTGCAGCTATGGTAACGTCGTTTTCCTGTGAGGATCCACGTTTCGTATTAGTACATTTTAATTCTGACAGAGCATCTGATAATTTTGGCTCAAGTAGTTGGATTTTATCGTCTTGTTGTTTTTCGTGATGCGTTATCCCTGCTATAA
>NW_025533374.1:0-32497 GCF_020631705.1 Daphnia magna | reverse complement strand
AAAGAAACTCATGGTATAACAGTGTATTCACATTGAATACAAGTATATTTGATGCTGTTTACATATAGAACTAAAAACTCATGGTATAACAGTGTATTCACATTGAATACAAGTATATTCCATGCAGTTTACATATAGAAGTAAAAACTCATGGTATAACAGTGTATTCACATTGAATACACAAGTATATTCCATGCAGTTTACATATAGAAGTAAAAACTCATGGTATAACAGTGTATTCACATTGAATACAAGTATATTCCATGCAGTTTACATATAGAAGTAAAAACTCATGGTATAACAGTGTATTCACATTGAATACAAGTATATTTGATGCTGTTTACATATAGAACTAAAAACTCATGGTATAACAGTGTATTCACATTGAATACAAGTATATTCCATGCAGTTTACATATAAGAAGTAAAAACTCATGGTATAACAGTGTATTCACATTGAATACAAGTATATTTGATGCTGTTTACATATAGAACTAAAAACTCATGGTATAACAGTGTATTCACATTGAATACAAGTATATTCCATGCAGTTTACATATAGAAGTAAAAACTCATGGTATAACAGTGTATTCACATTGAATACAAGTATATTCCATGCAGTTTACATAGAAGTAAAAACTCATGGTATAACAGTGTATTCACATTGAATACAAGTATATTTGATGCTGGTTTACATATAGAACTAAAAACTCATGGTATAACAGTGTATTCACATTGAATACAAGTATATTCTTGATGCAGTTTACATATAGAAGTAAAAACTCATGGTATAACAGTGTATTCACATTGAATACAAGTATATTCCATGCAGTTTACATATAGAAGTAAAAACTCATGGTATAACAGTGTATTCACATTGAATACAAGTATATTCCATGCAGTTTACATATAGAAGTAAAAACTCATGGTATAACAGTGTATTCACATTGAATACAAGTATATTCCATGCAGTTTACATATAGAAGTAAAAACTCATGGTATAACAGTGTATTCACATTGAATACAAGTATATTTGATGCTGTTTACATATAGAACTAAAAACTCATGGTATAACAGTGTATTCACATTGAATACAAGTATATTCCATGCAGTTTACATATAGAAGTAAAAACTCATGGTATAACAGTGTATTCACATTGAATACAAGTATATTCGCATGCAGTTTACATATAGAAGTAAAAACTCATGGTATAACAGTGTATTCACATTGAATACAAGTATATTCCATGCAGTTTACATATAAAAGTAAAAACTCATGGTATAACAGTGTATTCACATTGAATACAAGTATATTTGATGCTGTTTACATATAGAACTAAAAACTCATGGTATAACAGTGTATTCACATTGAATACAAGTATATTCCATGCAGTTTACATATAGAAGTAAAAACTCATGGTATAACAGTGTATTCACATTGAATACAAGTATATTCCATGCAGTTTACATATAGAGTAAGTAAAAACTCATGGTATAACAGTGTATTCACATTGAATACAAGTATATTTGATGCTGTTTACATATAGAACTAAAAACTCATGGTATAACAGTGTATTCACATTGAATACAAGTATATTCCATGCAGTTTACATATAGAAGTAAAAACTCATGGTATAACAGTGTATTCACATTGAATACAAGTATATTCCATGCAGTTTACATATAGAAGTAAAAACTCATGGTATAACAGTGTATTCACATTGAATACAAGTATATTCCATGCAGTTTACATATAGAAGTAAAAAACTCATGGTATAACAGTGTATTCACATTGAATACAAGTATATTTGATGCTGTTTACATATAGAACTAAAAACTCATGGTATAACAGTGTATTCACATTGAATACAAGTATATTCCATGCAGTTTACATATAGAAGTAAAAACTCATGGTATAACAGTGTATTCACATTGAATACAAGTATATTCCATGCAGTTTACATATAGAAGTAAAAACTCATGGTATAACAGTGTATTCACATTGAATACAAGTATATTCCATGCAGTTTACATATAGAAGTAAAAACTCATGGTATAACAGTGTATTCACATTGAATACAAGTATATTTGATGCTGTTTACATATAGAACTAAAAACTCATGGTATAACAGTGTATTCACATTGAATACAAGTATATTCCATGCAGTTTACATATAGAAGTAAAAACTCATGGTATAACAGTGTATTCACATTGAATACAAGTATATTTGATGCTGTTTACATATAGAACTAAAAACTCATGGTATAACAGTGTATTCACATTGAATACAAGTATATTCCATGCAGTTTACATATAGAAGTAAAAACTCATGGTATAACAGTGTATTCACATTGAATACAAGTATATTTGATGCTGTTTACATATAGAACTAAAAACTCATGGTATAACAGTGTATTCACATTGAATACAAGTATATTCCATGCAGTTTACATATAGAAGTAAAAACTCATGGTATAACAGTGTATTCACATTGAATACAAGTATATTCCATGCAGTTTACATATAGAATTAAAAACTCATGGTATAACAGTGTATTCACATTGAATACAAGTATATTTGATGCTGTTTACATATAGAACTAAAAACTCATGGTATAACAGTGTATTCACATTGAATACAAGTATATTTGATGCAGTTTACATATAGAAGTAAAAACTCATGGTATAACAGTGTATTCACATTGAATACAAGTATATTCCATGCAGTTTACATATAGAATAAAAAACTCATGGTATAACAGTGTATTCACATTGAATACAAGTATATTCCATGCAGTTTACATATAGAAGTAAAAACTCATGGTATAACAGTGTATTCACATTGAATACAAGTATATTCCATGCAGTTTACATATAGAAGTAAAAACTCATGGTATAACAGTGTATTCACATTGAATACAAGTATATTTGATGCTGTTTACATATAGAACTAAAAACTCATGGTATAACAGTGTATTCACATTGAATACAAGTATATTCCATGCAGTTTACATATAGAATAAAAACTCATGGTATAACAGTGTATTCACATTGAATACCAAGTATATTCCATGCAGTTTACATATAGAACTAAAAACTCATGGTATAACAGTGTATTCACATTGAATACAAGTATATTCCATGCAGTTTACATATAGAAGTAAAAACTCATGGTATAACAGTGTATTCACATTGAATACAAGTATATTTGATGCTGTTTACATATAGAACTAAAAACTCATGGTATAACAGTGTATTCACATTGAATACAAGTATATTCCATGCAGTTTACATATAGAAGTAAAAACTCATGGTATAACAGTGTATTCACATTGAATACAAGTATATTCCATGCAGTTTACATATAGAAGTAAAAACTCATGGTATAACAGTGTATTCACATTGAATACAAGTATATTTGATGCTGTTTACATATAGAACTAAAAACTCATGGTATAACAGTGTATTCACATTGAATACAAGTATATTCCATGCAGTTTACATATAGAAGTAAAAACTCATGGTATAACAGTGTATTCACATTGAATACAAGTATATTCCATGCAGTTTACATATAGAAGTAAAAAACTCATGGTATAACAGTGTATTCACATTGAATACAAGTATATTTGATGCTGTTTACATATAGAACTAAAAACTCATGGTATAACAGTGTATTCACATTGAATACAAGTATATTCCATGCAGTTTACATATAGAAGTAAAAACTCATGGTATAACAGTGTATTCACATTGAATACAATTTATATTTGCATGCTGTTTACATATAGAACTAAAAACTCATGGTATAACAGTGTATTCACATTGAATACAAGTATATTCCATGCAGTTTACATATAGAAGTAAAAACTCATGGTATAACAGTGTATTCACATTGAATACAAGTATATTTGATGCTGTTTACATATAGAACTAAAAACTCATGGTATAACAGTGTATTCACATTGAATACAAGTATATTCCATGCAGTTTACATATAGAAGTAAAAACTCATGGTATAACAGTGTATTCACATTGAATACAAGTATATTTGATGCTGTTTACATATAGAACTAAAAACTCATGGTATAACAGTGTATTCACATTGAATACAAGTATATTCCATGACAGTTTACATATAGAAGTAAAAACTCATGGTATAACAGTGTATTCACATTGAATACAAGTATATTTGATGCTGTTTACATATAGAACTAAAAACTCATGGTATAACAGTGTATTCACATTGAATACAAGTATATTCCATGCAGTTTACATATAGAAGTAAAAACTCATGGTATAACAGTGTATTCCCATTGAATACAAGTATATTTTATGCTGTTTACATATAGAACTAAAAACTCATGGTATAACAGTGTATTCACATTGAATACAAGTATATTCCATGCAGTTTACATATAAAAGTAAAAACTCATGGTATAACAGATGTATTCACATTGAATACAAGTATATTTGATGCTGTTTACATATAGAACTAAAAACTCATGGTATAACAGTGTATTCACATTGAATACAAGTATATTCCATGCAGTTTACAACATATAAGTAAAAACTCATGGTATAACAGTGTATTCACATTGAATACAAGTATATTCCATGCAGTTTACATATAGAAGTAAAAACTCATGGTATAACAGTGTATTCACATTGAATACAAGTATATTCGATGCTGTTTACATATAGAACTAAAAACTCATGGGTATAACAGTGTATTCACATTGAATACAAGTATATTCGATCATGCAGTTTACATATAGAAGTAAAAACTCATGGTATAACAGTGTATTCACATTGAATACAAGTATATTCCATGCAGTTTACATATAAAAGTAAAAACTCATGGTATAACAGTGTATTCACATTGAATACAAGTATATTTGATGCTGTTTACATATAGAACTAAAAACTCATGGTATAACAGTGTATTCACATTGAATACAAGTATATTCCATGCAGTTTACATATAGAAGTAAAAACTCATGGTATAACAGTGTATTCACATTGAATACAAGTATATTTGATGCTGTTTACATATAGAACTAAAAACTCATGGTATAACAGTGTATTCACATTGAATACAAGTATATTCCATGCAGTTTACATATAGAAGTAAAAACTCATGGTATAACAGTGTATTCACATTGAATACAAGTATATTCCATGCAGTTTACATATAAGAACTAAAAACTCATGGTAATAATCAGTGTATTCACATTGAATACAAGTATATTCCATGCAGTTTACATATAGAAGTAAAAACTCATGGTATAACAGTGTATTCACATTGAATACAAGTATATTTGATGCTGTTTACATATAGAACTAAAAACTCATGGTATAACAGTGTATTCACATTGAATACAAGTATATTCCATGCAGTTTACATATAGAAGTAAAAACTCATGGTATAACAGTGTATTCACATTGAATACAAGTATATTTGATGCTGTTTACATATAGAACTAAAAACTCATGGTATAACAGTGTATTCACATTGAATACAAGTATATTCCATGCAGTTTACATATAGAAGTAAAAACTCATGGTATAACAGTGTATTCACATTGAATACAAGTATATATTCCATGCAGTTTACATAAAAAGTAAAAACTCATGGTATAACAGTGTATTCACATTGAATACAAGTATATTTGATGCTGTTTACATATAGAACTAAAAACTGATGGTATAACAGTGTATTCACATTGAATACAAGTATATTCCATGCAGTTTACATATAGAAGTAAAAACTCATGGTATAACAGTGTATTCACATTGAATACAAGTATATTCCATGCAGTTTACATATAAGAAGTAAAAACTCATGGTATAACAGTGTATTCACATTGAATACAAGTATATTTGATGCTGTTTACATAAATAGAACTAAAAACTCATGGTATAACAGTGTATTCACATTGAATACAAGTATATTCCATGCAGTTTACATATAGAAGTAAAAACTCATGGTATAACAGTGTATTCACATTGAATACAAGTATATTTGATGCTGTTTACATATAGAACTAAAAACTCATGGTATAACAGTGTATTCACATTGAATACAAGTATATTCCATGCAGTTTACATATAGAAGTAAAAACTCATGGTATAACAGTGTATTCACATTGAATACAAGTATATTCCATGCAGTTTACATATAGAAGTAAAAACTCATGGTATAACAGTGTATTCACATTGAATACAAGTATATTTGATGCTGTTTACATATAGAACTAAAAACTCATGGTATAACAGTGTATTCACATTGAATACAAGTATATTCCATGCAGTTTACATATAGAAGTAAAAACTCATGGTATAACAGTGTATTCACATTGAATACAAGTATATTTGATGCTGTTTACATATAGAACTAAAAACTCATGGTATAACAGTGTATTCACATTGAATACAAGTATATTCCATGCAGTTTACATATAGAAGTAAAAACTCATGGTATAACAGTGTATTCACATTGAATACAAGTATATTCCATGCAGTTTACATATAGAAGTAAAAACTCATGGTATAACAGTGTATTCACATTGAATACAAGTATATTCCATGCAGTTTACATATAGAAGTAAAAACTCATGGTATAACAGTGTATTCACATTGAATACAAGTATATTCCATGCAGTTTACATATAGAAGTAAAAACTCATGGTATAACAGTGTATTCACATTGAATACAAGTATATTTGATGCTGTTTACATATAGAACTAAAAACTCATGGTATAACAGTGTATTCACATTGAATACAAGTATATTCCATGCAGTTTACATATAGAATGAAAAACTCATGGTATAACAGTGTATTCACATTGAATACAAGTATATTCCATGCAGTTTACATATAGAAGTAAAAACTCATGGTATAACAGTGTATTCACATTGAATACAAGTATATTTGATGCTGTTTACATATAGAACTAAAAACTCATGGTATAACAGTGTATTCACATTGAATACAAGTATATTCCATGCAGTTTAACATATAGAAGTAAAAACTCATGGTATAACAGTGTATTCACATTGAATACAAGTATATTTGATGCTGTTTACATATAGAACTAAAAACTCATGGTATAACAGTGTATTCACATTGAATACAAGTATATTCCATGCAGTTTACATATAGAAGTAAAAACTCATGGTATAACAGTGTATTCACATTGAATACAAGTATATTCCATGCAGTTTACATATAGAAGTAAAAACTCATGGTATAACAGTGTATTCACATTGAATACAAGTATATTCCATGCAGTTTACATATAGAAGTAAAAACTCATGGTATAACAGTGTATTCACATTGAATACAAGTATATTTGATGCTGTTTACATATAGAACTAAAAACTCATGGTATAACAGTGTATTCACATTGAATACAAGTATATTCCATGCAGTTTACATATAGAAGTAAAAACTCATGGTATAACAGTGTATTCACATTGAATACAAGTATATTGTGATGCTGTTTACATATAGAACTAAAAACTCATGGTATAACAGTGTATTCACATTGAATACAAGTATATTCCATGCAGTTTACATATAGAAGTAAAAACTCATGGTATAACAGTGTATTCACATTGAATACAAGTATATTTGATGCTGTTTACATATAGAACTAAAAACTCATGGTATAACAGTGTATTCACATTGAATACAAGTATATTCCATGCAGTTTACATATAGAAGTAAAAACTCATGGTATAACAGTGTATTCACATTAAATACAAGTATATTCCATGCAGTTTACATATAGAAGTAAAAAACTCATGGTATAA
Organism: Daphnia magna; assembly: GCF_020631705.1. NCBI lineage: Eukaryota > Metazoa > Arthropoda > Branchiopoda > Diplostraca > Daphniidae > Daphnia > Daphnia magna. The sequence goes on along the minus strand of NW_025533374.1, from coordinate 24,679 downwards.
CAGTGTATTCACATTGAATACAAGTATATTCCATGCAGTTTACATATAGAAGTAAAAACTCATGGTATAACAGTGTATTCACATTGTGAATACAAGTATATTCCATGCAGTTTACATATAGAAAGTAAAAACTCATGGTATAACAGTGTATTCACATTGAATACAAGTATATTTGATGCTGTTTACATATAGAACTAAAAACTCATGGTATAACAGTGTATTCACATTGAATACAAGTATATTCCATGCAGTTTACATATAGAAGTAAAAACTCATGGTATAACAGTGTATTCACATTGAATACAAGATATATTTGATGCTGTTTACATATAGAACTAAAAACTCATGGTATAACAGTGTATTCACATTGAATACAAGTATATTCCATGCAGTTTACATATAGAAGTAAAAACTCATGGTATAACAGTGTATTCACATTGAATACAAGTATATTTGATGCTGTTTACATATAGAACTAAAAACTCATGGTATAACAATTGTTATTCACATTAAATACAAGTATATTTCATGCAGTTTACATATAGAAGTAAAAACTCATGGTATAACAGTGTATTCACATTGAATACAAGTATATTCCATGCAGTTTACATATAGAAGTAAAAACTCATGGTATAACAGTGTATTCACATTGAATACAAGTATATTTGATGCTGTTTACATATAGAACTAAAAACTCATGGTATAACAGTGTATTCACATTGAATACAAGTATATTCCATGCAGTTTACATATAGAAGTAAAAACTCATGGTATAACAGTGTATTCACATTGAATACAAGTATATTTGATGCTGTTTACATATAGAACTAAAAACTCATGGTATAACAGTGTATTCACATTGAATACAAGTATATTCCATGCAGTTTACATATAAAGTAAAAACTCATGGTATAACAGTGTATTCACATTAAATACAAGTATATTCCATGCAGTTTACATATAGAAGTAAAAACTCATGGTATAACAGTGTATTCACATTGAATACAAGTATATTCCATGCAGTTTACATATAGAAGTAAAAACTCATGGTATAACAGTGTATTCACATTGAATTCCAATATATTTAATGCTGTTTACATATAGAACTAAAAACTCATGGTATAACAGTGTATTCACATTGAATACAAGTATATTCCATGCAGTTTACATATAAAGAATAAAAACTCATGGTATAACAGTGTATTCACATTGAATACAAGTATATGTGATGCTGTTTACATATAGAACTAAAAACTCATGGTATAACAGTGTATTCACATTGAATACATGTATATTCCATGCAGTTTACATATAGAAGTAAAAACTCATGGTATAACAGTGTATTCACATTGAATACAAGTATATTCCATGCAGTTTACATATAGAAGTAAAAACTCATGGTATAACAGTGTATTCACATTGAATACAAGTATATTTGATGCTGTTTACATATAGAACTAAAAACTCATGGTATAACAGTGTATTCACATTGAATACAAGTATATTCCATGCAGTTTACATATAGAAGTAAAAACTCATGGTATAACAGTGTATTCACATTGAATACAAGTATATTCCATGCAGTTTACATATAGAAGTAAAAACTCATGGTATAACAGTGTATTCACATTGAATACAAGTATATTCCATGCAGTTTACATATAGAAGTAAAAACTCATGGTATAACAGTGTATTCACATTGAATACAAGTATATTCCATGCAGTTTACATATAGAAGTAAAAACTCATGGTATAACAGTGTATTCACATTGAATACAAGTATATTTGATGCTGTTTACATATAGAACTAAAAACTCATGGTATAACAGTGTATTCACATTGAATACAAGTATATTCCATGCAGTTTACATATAGAAGTAAAAACTCATGGTATAACAGTGTATTCACATTGAATACAAGTATATTTGATGCTGTTTACATATAGAACTAAAAACTCATGGTATAACAGTGTATTCACATTGAATACAAGTATATTCCATGCAGTTTACATATAGAAGTAAAAACTCATGGTATAACAGTGTATTCACATTGAATACAAGTATATTTGATGCTGTTTACATATAGAACTAAAAACTCATGGTATAACAGTGTATTCACATTGAATACAAGTATATTCCATGCAGTTTACATATAGAAGTAAAAACTCATGGTATAACAGTGTATTCACATTGAATACAAGTATATTTGATGCTGTTTACATATAGAACTAAAAACTCATGGTATAACAGTGTATTCACATTGAATACAAGTATATTCCATGCAGTTTACATATAGAAGTAAAAACTCATGGTATAACAGTGTATTCACATTGAATACAAGTATATTCCATACAGTTTACATATAGAAGTAAAAACTCATGGTATAACAGTGTATTCACATTGAATACAAGTATATTCCATGCAGTTTACATATAGAACTAAAAACTCATGGTATAACAGTGTATTCACATTGAATACAAGTATATTCCATGCAGTTTACATATATAAGTAAAAACTCATGGTATAACAGTGTATTCACATTGAATACAAGTATATTCCATGCAGTTTACATATAGAAGTAAATACTCATGGTATAACAGTGTATTCACATTGAATACAAGTATATTTGATGCTGTTTACATATAGAACTAAAAACTCATGGTATAACAGTGTATTCACATTGAATACAAGTATATTCCATGCAGTTTACATATAGAAGTAAAAACTCATGGTATAACAGTGTATTCTCATTGAATACAAGTATATTCCATGCAGTTTACATATAGAAGTAAAAACTCATGGTATAACAGTGTATTCACATTGAATACAAAAGTATATTTGATGCTGTTTACATATAGAAACAGAACATGAATACAAGAATTCCATATAAACTAAAAACTCATGGTATAACAGTGTATTCACATTGAATACAAGTATATTCCATGAACAGTTTACATATAAAAGTAAAAACTCATAAAAAGATAAGCGAAAAAAAAAGGTATAACAGTGTATTCACATTGAATACAAGTATATTTGATGCTGTTTACATATAGAACTAAAAACTCATGGTATAACAGTGTATTCACATTGAATACAAGTATATTCCATGCAGTTTACATATAGAAGTAAAAACTCATGGTATAACAGTGTATTCACATTGAATACAAGTATATTTGATGCTGTTTACATATAGAACTAAAAACTCATGGTATAACAGTGTATTCACATTGAATACATGTATATTCCATTCAGTTTACATATAGAAGTAAAAACTCATGGTATAACAGTGTATTCACATTGAATACAAGTATATTCAATGCAGTTTACATATAGAAGTAAAAACTCATGGTATAACAGTGTATTCACATTGAATACAAGTATATTCCATGCAGTTTACATATAAGAAGTAAAAACTCATGGTATAACAGTGTATTCACATTGAATACAAGTATATTTGATGCTGTTTACATATAGAACTAAAAACTCATGGTATAACAGTGTATTCACATTGAATACAAGTATATTCCATGCAGTTTACATATAGAAAGTAAAAACTCATGGTATAACAGTGTATTCACATTGAATACAAGTATATTTGATGCTGTTTACATATAGAACTAAAAACTCATGGTATAACAGTGTATTCACATTGAATACAAGTATATTTGATGCTGTTTACATATAGAACTAAAAACTCATGGTATAACAGTGTATTCACATTGAATACAAGTATATTCCATGCAGTTTACATATAGAAAAAAGTAAAAACTCATGGTAAAATAACAGTGTATTCACATTGAATACAAGTATATTCCATGCAGTTTACATATAGAAGTAAAAACTCATGGTATAACAGTGTATTCACATTGAATACAAGTATATTTGATGCTGTTTACATATAGAACTAAAAACTCATGGTATAACAGTGTATTCACATTGAATACAAGTATATTCCATGCAGTTTACATATAGAAGTAAAAACTCATGGTATAACAGTGTATTCACATTGAATACAAGTATATTTGATGCTGTTTACATATAGAACTAAAAACTCATGGTATAACAGTGTATTCACATTGAATACAAGTATATTTGATGCTGTTTACATATAGAACTAAAAACTCATGGTATAACAGTGTATTCACATTGAATACAAGTATATTCCATGCAGTTTACATATAGAAGTAAAAACTCATGGTATAACAGTGTATTCACATTGAATACAAGTATATTCCATGCAGTTTACATATAGAAGTAAAAACTCATGGTATAACAGTGTATTCACATTGAATACAAGTATATTTGATGCTGTTTACATATAGAAGTAAAAACTCATGGTATAACAGTGTATTCACATTGAATACAAGTATATTCCATGCAGTTTACATATAGAAGTAAATACTCATGGTATAACAGTGTATTCACATTGAATATAAGTATATTTGATGCTGTTTACATATAGAACTAAAAACTCATGGTATAACAGTGTATTCACATTGAATACAAGTAGGGTAAAAACGCAAATTCGGACACGGAGCAGTTTCATTCTAATTCCGGACAAAAAAATGCGACTTTTTTTTTTATTAATATCCGTCTAATTGGGTGTTTATTGGGACATCTAATAGACAAAATTCATACTAAATGGGGGGATGCGTTATTCGGCCAAAGGGCATTTTATGAAACGCAACAATAAACGGAAAAACGCTAATTAAAATCCGTGCGTTTTGCTTGCGGCCAAAGAACCCAAACAGTGCACTTTCTGCTAGCTGATACCTAGACGGCTAAACAAATATTTAAGGTAAGATTGAACAAATTCTGTTACTAATTACACCTAAATGTAGACCAGGAAAAGCTCTATAAATTATATATAAGTCTGTCCAGTTTAGTGGTCATTTAGTCGGAATGTGAGCAATCTAAACAAACACCCAACTTTGCTAATTTCGGACAGCCGATGCTAATGTCGGACAGTGATTTTTGTCAAAAAAAATTAAAAAATTTATTATTTATGTTTTTACATCAATCGACGCAGAATTTTAAAAGCAGTCGATTTATGTACGATGTTTTCGTGTTATTTTTCACCATTTTGACGGAATTCATGAAAAATGCATTAGGGACTTAGAATCTAGTCCGGCTTCATCCAAAAAAGTTTTTTTTTGCATTTTTTTTTAAATTAGCATTGAAGTTCAACGCCAATACGGTTTATTTAATTTTAAAGACATTGAAAAAAATTTACTTTGCCTCATTATTCTTAAAACGAGAAATATTTCGGGAAACATTGCCCCTTATTCGGACACACCTTTTTAAAATTAGATTTTACAAAAACGCAAGAAATTTTTCCACTTTTTTCAGTCCTTAATTCCAGCGTGATACGCATTTAATTTTGAATTGTCTAATTTTTGTAAAAATGTAAAAAGTGTTTTTAAATTGCTCTTGTTGTATCCCTATCTCATTGCGTGTAAAACGGTGTTGCTAATTCCGGACACTTTTTTTGTTAACCACCACATAGCTGGAAATTTTATAAATCGTTATTAGAATTAGCTGTGTGGGTGAATTCTTGGCTAGTAATCCGAAGTTGCATGGTTCAAGTCTCAGAAGCGACAAGTTCATTACATGCGTTGAAAATTTGTTCTTTGCAATATTGTGCTGTTTAGCTAGACATGTATACATCTCTAAAATTTTCAGGGAAAGAATTTATTTTCTAAATTCATTTTGCTGTCTTATTCAAAAATCGGTTGTAAAATATTTGCGCCGCATCACACCGTATCATAACGGAAAGAAGATTATTAGTAGTAAAGTAGCTGTGAGGTAAAGCACTTGCTTCATGATCCGCTGACCTGTGGTTCGATTCTGTGAAGCGATAAGAAATGTTTATTGGATCTAGTGATTGATAGTGGGTGTTAGAATATTCCTGAAAATTTTTTTACTAAATTGTCCTACAATCTAACGGTTTTCATATTTATTTTTCAAAGATGGCTTACACTACTGAGGATCTGGAAAATGCGGTTGCCACTTACATTACCGGTAGTGGCTCTTATAGAAGCATCGCCAGCATGTTTGGCATTCCAAAATCTACCCTCAGGGAAAAGGTATTTGTAATTTAGGTTTTCAACAGTTATTAAGAGAGCCACTCATTTAGCGGCTTTCGCTTTTCTATTTTAGACTTTTTTCCCCATGTGTAAAAAACTGAATTTTCAATTCGGAAAAACCATAATTGCCATTTTAATTCCTTGCTTTTCTTTCCCCGCATAATTTTTTGTTTAAATTCAGGATGTTTTTAGTTTTATTTAATAAACTTTGATCAGTTGTTTTGATTTTAGTGAGAAGAAAGGATACCATTCCTTGATTGTAGGGCTCGGCCCTGGTGTCCCGAGAGCCAGCTTACTACCGGAACGTACTGGCGCGACACACATTACATTTCCTTTTTTAAGTTTTTTGTTGTTGCTTAGCGCCAGTACGTTCCGGTAGTAAGCTGGCTCTCGGGACATCAGGGCCGAGCCCTACAATCAAGGAATGGTTTCCTTTCTTCTCACTAAAATCAAAACAACTGATCAAAGTTTATTAAATAAAACTAAAAACATCCTGAATTTAAACAAAAAATTATGCGGGGAAAGAAAAGCAAGGAATTAAAATGGCAATTGTGGCTTTTCCGAATTGAAAATTCCAGTTTTCGCCCATTTTGAAAACCAGTCATTGATTCTTTAGATCTAAACTATTAGCAGCAAGTGGTTTATTAGAAATAACCCAAATTCATAAATGTAAATTTTTATTTTGCTTTCCTTACGTCATAAGATCTTAAAGTATTGCCAAGGTTGCAATAATGAACGCCCCATCAAAAACAAAAGAGGAAGGCCAACTCTTTTGTTGGAAGAAGATGAACTTCTTATTGCTAATTGGGTCCGGAATATGGCCAAAGCTGGATTTCCGGTGACTAACAAGGAATTGCTAGATTCCGTTCAGCACACCTTAAACAAAGCGAAGAGGGTTACCTTATTCGCCAATAATCGACCGGCAGAGACATGGATACCAAAATTTAGGCAACGGCGCAACCTGTCCCTAAGAACTGCGGAGATTTTGGATCCCGGGAAGAGTCAAATCACTCCTCATGACCTTCGACAATGGGCTCAGCATGTGGAGGAATATTTCAAGTTGGTCATAGTGCCCTTTCTGCCGTAGCCGCTTCCCTTTGCACCCTCACTAGCTTAAACTGCACCACCTTATATCCGTAGTGTGTTTTTCATTAGAACTTCCAAAGATTTTTTCATTAATTAAAGGACATTTGGTTTCATAGTGATAACGGTTTGGAAGGCCTACTTACTGACCCAGCGAGGTCGTTCAACTGCGACGAAAGTTTTTTTTTGGTTTCGCCTGGAAAAGGGAAAGTCTTAGCAGAACTTGGAAGTAAAGATGTGTATCTTTCACTAAAAAGTTCTGCTAAGACCGGTGTTTCCATTTTGGCCACCATTTCAGCTTCTGGTTGGATCCTTCCCCCTTTCGTAATCTTTCCATACGAACGGTCGCAGCCTTGGATGGCCAAGGAGAAGATGCCACCTGGAATTGAAGTTTTTTGCACCAAAAAAGGGTGGATGACAGCTGATGCATTCTGCCATTGGCTTGTGCATCAATTTGTTCCACAACTGAAGGGCAAGAATGTTTTATTTCCGGTAGTGCTGTACCTGGATGGCCACCGCAGCCATATCAACATCCGAATTTCCGATATCTGCGTGGAAAACAACATTGTTTTGATTTGTTTCCCTCCAAACACCACTCACATATTGCAACCGTGTGACGTGGCTCTCTTTAAACCCTTAAAGAGCTTGTGGAAAGCCAAAGTTCACGAGTGGTCGGGAAAAAATCAAAACAACAGGGTCACCGTTAGGAACATGATTCCTTTACTTAACGAAGTTTGGGCAGATCTGTCGCCTAAATATGGCCAAAACGGATTTCGAGCTTGTGGTTTATATCCCTGGAATCCCGATGCAGTGAAGTAAGTTTTTAAGTACAAGAATATTCTATAAACTGTTGAACTACAACCAGCCGCTTTTGCCTTTAGCTTTTCCAAATGTCTGTCTAAGGATGATGGAAGTCAAGAACCACTACTGGAAAATCATGGAGACCTTGAGACCAATGATGTCGACAAGCCCTCTTCATCGTTGGACTCCCTGGAAGATTTTGCAGCCCAAGAACGTTCTTCTTCGTTACTGGAAAATTTTCCTGGTGGATTTAGTGATTATGTAAGTACAGTAATTTTTACACTACATTTGGATTTCTTGGCAGCTTTTCTAATTGAATACATTCAGTCTCAATCTAGATACACACCCATTGGCGAAAAAGAGGCCCTTGACGATTGCCGTGATCTACGACTGAACCCATCATACGTAAGCCCATTTTAATTTGCAGTTAAACAAACATGTCTTTAACTCTTGTTCCAATTTTAGAGTGGACACGTAATCCTGGCCGAATTTGAAAAGATGATTTCGCCAGTTATCATTGACAGTTTTATCAAAATTCTGAAAAATGAAGAACTAGGCGAAGTCTCCGAAGAATTCGGCCGACTAAGTGACATGGATAGGGTGAAGTTCACTTTGTGGAAAGACCTTATTCAGAGATATTTTGGAAACATTGGAGGTAAGTTAAATAGCAAGAATTCCAACCACTTTTTGCGACTAATATTTGTTTTAAGAAATCCCACCAGTTGCCAGGTATACGCCTGCTTCAAAGCTAGACTTTAGCCCCATTCCGACGATTCCAAAGTCTTCAAGAAAGCGAGATCCACCCTCTCCCATTCTCACTGGAGAAAAAGCTAGGAAGCAGCTGTCAGGCATAGAGCAGCGGAAGAGGCAGCAGGGTGAAACCAGGACACAAAAGGGGAAAGCTATTCTGAAAAAGAATGAACCGCAGCGGAACGAGGATTTTGATGAGGACATTGATGAAGGATATCTTCAATATATGGAAATGTAAGTGCTCATTTTCAAATTTGTAAGCATTCAGTTAAGACAAAATTTAATAGGAACGGACATTTTCTACACGAGTCCTTGCCAAAACCGGGGCCATCTGGGGCAAATACGGCTACAGACAGTAGTCTGACAAAGGAGGCTCTGCCATCAGGGTTTGAAATTTTAGCTCTTGTTCCGTTTAATGATTGTTTTACGTTATTGTTTAATACTTTATCTGAATTGCAGACCAAAAGGGAAAGAAACAAAAGCTAGAAGGAGAAACGACAAATTCATTGTAGAAGGTTCACGACGATCATCAAGGCTTCAAGCAAGATTGAAAGTCGTGGATTGTTCTGAATCAGACGTACCCTCAGCCATTGTTGACAACAAAATCCAACGAGAGCTACCAATCGTTCTGTGTACACTGTGTAAAAGCACAGGTACAGAGGACGATTGCAACCAATGCAGGATTTGTGATTGCTGGGTCCATAATTCATGTTTTCATAGGGACATCCCCAAAAAACATGACATACCCAGCTTTTGCTGTCCCAACTGCATCGACACTTTTGTAAAGTATGTTTTAACTTTTTTAATCTTTTGTCTTTTTCATAAACTTTTAATACAATCTGTTTTCTTTTAAGGAATAGGGACATGGGAAATTAATTGGCCAAAAAATGAGTTGTTATGCTCTGCTGCCTGTCTCGTTTGTTCATTTTTTTAAATAGAAGTTGTAAATTTTAATTTTCAAAATACATTTGAGTTTTTTATTTTCAAAATTCTTCAAAATTTCATTCAAAAGGAAGAATGCACTAACAAAATCGATGAATATTTTTCATCACTCATAATAATGCATCCAATAGTGTTGTAAAGGACATTCTAGAGAATCTAATGATATGAATATTAAGTCGATAATATAAGTTTAAGACAGATAAAGCGACTTAATAATTTTTCCATAAATACCCTAAAATTCCAGAAATTAAAAGTAACAGAATTTAATGACCCCATAAAGTATTGAAACATCGACGTTTTGGTTGGCAGTTCAACTCCTTACCGCTAGCCAATTAAACTTTTTTTTATTTTTTTTTAATGGAATAGATACTATTTTGTGTCTTGTGCAGAAATCTGCTCTCCGGAATTAGCAACATGGGAGCTAATGTAAAAACACGGGAGAATGCAATCACGAATAAGATGAATATTTTTCGTCAAACATGGTAAACAAACTCAAACATCTTGTAAAGGGTTTTTTCAAGGAATATAACTATTTTATATTATTTCGGATAATGTAAGTTTAAAACATATTAAGCGACTAAAATATTTTACCAAAAAAACCTGAAAAAATTAAAAAATTAAAAATGTTGGAATAATACGCAAAAAACGAAAATTTGAGAATAAATAAATTTTGTGATAGACTAGACCAGCATTGAACCAAAGCCCTTTCAGTTCACAGTCCAACACCTTACCACTAATCTATCATGGTTGTATTTGAAGTTAAATAAAAAGGACGTCATTTTGAGCCTTCTGCTGCAGTGTAGTGTCCGGAATTAGCAACACAGGAGCTTATGTAAAAAAATTAAAATTGTAATCGCGAATTGGATGAACATTTTCCATCGAAAATGAAATAAAAATGGAGCTGTTTTGTAAAGGACACTTTAGGGAAGCTAACCATACAAAAATTAGTAAGGTTAATGTAAGTTTCAGAGATATTAAGTGATTTAAAAAATGTTCCAATAATACGAAAAAAACGAAAATCTGAAAAAAAAAAATGTTTGTATTGTACTACACAAGTATTGAACCAAACACCTTTCAGTTTGCAGCCCAACACCTTGCCACTAAGCTATCACGGTTGTTTGAAAAGTCAAATAAAAAGCTTGTCATTTTGTGTCTTCTGCTGCAGTGTAGTGTCCGGAATTAGCAACACGGGAGCTTATGTAAAAAAAAATGAGAATACAATTTCGAATTGGATGAACATTTTCCATCGAAAATGAAATAAAAATTGAGCTCTTTTGTAAAGGACACTTTGGGGAATCTAACCATACAAAAATTAGTAAGGTTAATGTAAGTTTCAGAGATATTAAGTGATTTTAAAAATGTTCAAATAATACGCAAAAAACGAAAATTTGAAAAATTAAATTTTAATGTTCTTCATGAGTATTGAACCACTGATCATTTAGTTTGCAGCCCGGCACCTTACCACTAACCTAACATAGTTACTAAGCAGCTCAAATAAAAAGCTTGTGATTGTGTGTCTTCTGCTGCAGTGTAGTGTCCGGAATTAGCAACACGGGAGCTTATGTAAAAAAATTAAAATTGCAATCGCGAATTGGATGAACATTTTCCATCGAAAATGGAATAAAAATTGATGTGTTTTGTAAAGGACCCTTTAGGGAAGCTAACCATACAAAAATTAGTAAGGTTAATGTAAGTTTAAGAGATATTAAGTGATTTTAAAAATGTTAAAATAAAAGGCAAAAAACGAAAATTCGAAAAAAAAATATTTGAAATGTACTTCACAAGTTTCGAACCCAAGACCTTCTAGTTTGCAGCCCAACACCTTGCCACTATGCTATCACGATTGATCTCATGGTCAAATAAAAAGCATGTCATTTTGTGTCTTCTGCTGCAGTGTAGTGTCCGGAATTAGCAACACGGGAGCTTATGTAAAAAAAATGAGAATGAAATCGCGAATTGGATGATCATTTTCCATTCAAAAAGGAATAAAAATTGAGCTGTCTTGTAAAGGAAACTTCAGGGAATCTAACCATACAAATATTAGTGAGGTTAATGTAAGTTTAAGAAATATTAAGCGATTTAAAAAATGTTCCAATAATACGCAATAAACTAAAATTTGAGAAAAAATATCTTTTTAATGTACTACACGAGTATTGAACCAAAGACCTTTCAGTTCACAGCCCAACACCTTACCACTAAGCTATCGAGGTTGTATTGGTTTACAAATAAAAAGGATGTGATTTTGTGCCTTCTGCTGCAGTTTAGTGTCCGGAATTAGCAACACAGGAGCTTATGTAAAAAAATTAAAATTGTAATCGCGAATTGGATGAACATTTTCCATCGAAAATGAAATAAAAATTGAGCTGTTTTGTAAAGGACACTTTAGTGAAGCTAACCATACAAAAATTAGTAAGGTTAATGTAAGTTTCAGAGATATTAAGTGATTTAAAAAATGTTCCAATAATACGAAAAAAAAAAACGAAAATTTGAAAAAAAAAAAATTTTTGTAGTGTACTACACAAGTATTGAACCAAAGACCTTTCAGTTTGCAGCCCAACACCTTGCCACTAAGCTATCATGGTTATTTGAATAGTCAAATAAAAAGCATGTCATTTTGTGTCTTCTGCTGCAGTGTAGTGTCCGGAATTAGCAACACGGGAGCTTATGTAAAAAAAGTTAGAATGCAATCGCGAATTGGATGATCATTTTCCATTGAAAAAGGAATAAAAATTGAGCTGTCTTGTAAAGGAAACTTCAGGGAATCTAACCATACAAATATTAGTGAGGTTAATGTAAGTTTAAGAAATATTAAGCGATTTAAAAAATGTTCCAATAATACGCAAAAAACTAAAATTTGAGAAAAAATATCTTTATAATGTACTACACGAGTATTGAACCAAAGACCTTTCAGTTCACAGCCCAACACCTTACCACTAAGCTATCGAGGTTGTATTGGTTTACAAATAAAAAGGATGGGATTTTGTGCCTTCTGCTGCAGTTTAGTGTCCGGAATTAGCAACACAGGAGCTTATGTAAAAAAATTAAAATTGTAATCGCGAATTGGATGAACATTTTCCATCGAAAATGAAATAAAAATTGAGCTATTTGTAAAGGACACTTTAGGGAAGCTAACCATACAAAAATTAGTAAGGTTAATGTAAGTTTCAGAGATATTAAGTGATTTTAAAAATGTTCCAATAATACGAAAAAAAACGAAAATTTGAAAAAAAAAATTTTTGTTTTGTACTACACAAGTATTGAACCAAAGACCTTTCAGTTCACAGCCCAACACCTTGCCACTAAGCTATAACGGTTGTTTGAATTGTCAAATAAAAAGTATGTCATTTTGTGCCTTCTGCTGCAGTGTACTGTCCGGAATTAGCAACACGGGAGCTTATGTAAAAAAAGTTAGAATGCAATCGCGAATTGGATGATCATTTTCCATTGAAAAAGGAATAAAAATTGAGCTGTCTTGTAAAGGAAACTTCAGGGAATCTAACCATACAAATATTAGTGAGGTTAATGTAAGTTTAAGAAATATTAAGCGATTTAAAAAATGTTCCAATAATACGCCAAAAACTAAAATTTGAGAAAAAATATTTATATAATGTACTACACGAGTATTGAACCAAAGACCTTTCAGTTCACAGCCCAACACCTTACCACTAAGCTATCGAGTTTGTATTAATTTACAAATAAAAAGGATGTCATTGTGTGCCTTCTGCTGCAGCGTAGTGTCCGGAATTAGCAACATGGGAGCTTATGTAAAAAAATTAAAATTGTAATCGCGAATTGGATGAACATTTTCCATCCAAAATGAAATAAAAATTGAGCTGTTTTGTAAAGGACACTTTAGGGAAGCTAACCATACAAAAATTAGTAAGGTTAATGTAAGTTTCAGAGATATTAAGTGATTTTAAAAATGTTCCAATAATACGAAAAAAAACGAAAATTTGAAATAAAAATTTTTTTTTTGTACTACACAAGTATTGAACCAAAGACCTTTCAGTTCACAGCCCAACACCTTGCCACTAAGCTATAACGGTTGTTTATTTAGTCAAATAAAAAGTATGTCATTTTGTGTCTTCTGCTGCAGTGTAGTGTCCGGAATTAGCAACACGGGAGCTTATGTAAAAAAAGTTAGAATGCAATCGCGAACTGGATGATCATTTTCCATTGAAAAAGGAATAAAAATTGAGCTGTCTTGTAAAGGAAACTTCAGGGAATCTAACCATACAAATATTAGTGAGGTTAATGTAAGTTTAAGAAATATTAAGCGATTTAAAAAATGTTCCAATAATACGCCAAAAACTAAAATTTGAGAAAAAATATTTATATAATGTACTACACGAGTATTGAACCAAAGACCTTTCAGTTCACAGCCCAACACCTTACCACTAAGCTATCGAGGTTGTATTAATTTACAAATAAAAAGGATGTCATTTTGTGCCTTCTGCTGCAGCGTAGTGTCCGGAATTAGCAACATGGGAGCTTATGTAAAAAAATTAAAATTGTAATCGCGAATTGGATGAACATTTCCCATCCAAAATGAAATAAAAATTGAGCTGTTTTGTAAAGGACACTTTAGGGAAGCTAACCATACAAAAATTAGTAAGGTTAATGTAAGTTTCAGAGATATTAAGTGATTTTAAAAATGTTCCAATAATACGAAAAAAAAACGAAAATTTGAAAAAAAAAATGTTTGTTTTGTACTACACAAGTATTGAACCAAAGACCTTTCAGTTTGCAGCCCAACACCTTGCCACTAAGCTATAACGGTTGTTTAATTAGTCAAATAAAAAGTATGTCATTTTGTGTCTTCTGCTGCAGTGTAGTGTCCGGAATTAGCAACACGGGAGCTTATGTAAAAAAAGTTAGAATGCAATCGCGAATTGGATGATCATTTTCCATTGAAAAAGGAATAAAAATTGAGCTGTCTTGTAAAGGAAACTTCAGGGAATCTAACCATACAAATATTAGTGAGGTTAATGTAAGTTTAAGAAATATTAAGCGATTTAAAAAATGTTCCAATAATACGCCAAAAACTAAAATTTGAGAAAAAATATTTATATAATGTACTACACGAGTATTGAACCAAAGACCTTTCAGTTCACAGCCCAACACCTTACCACTAAGCTATCGAGGTTGTATTAATTTACAAATAAAAAGGATGTCATTGTGTGCCTTCTGCTGCAGCGTAGTGTCCGGAATTAGCAACATGGGAGCTTATGTAAAAAAATTAAAATTGTAATCGCGAATTGGATGAACATTTTCCATCCAAAATGAAATAAAAATTGAGCTGTTTTGTAAAGGACACTTTAGGGAAGCTAACCATACAAAAATTAGTAAGGTTAATGTAAGTTTCAGAGATATTAAGTGATTTTAAAAATGTTCCAATAATACGAAAAAAAACGAAAATTTGAAAAAAAAAATTTTTGTTTTGTACTACACAAGTATTGAACCAAAGACCTTTCAGTTCACAGCCCAACACCTTGCCACTAAGCTATAACGGTTGTTTGAATTGTCAAATAAAAAGTATGTCATTTTGTGCCTTCTGCTGCAATGTACTGTCCGGAATTAGCAACACGGGAGCTTATGTAAAAAAATGAGAATGCAATCGCGAATTGGATGAACATTTTTCATCAAACATTGACAACAAATTGAATTTTTTGTAAAGGCACTTTCAGGGTATCTAACCATATGAATATTAATAAGGTTAAAGTAAGTTTAAGACATATTAAGTGATTCAAAGTTTTCCCTAAGTACACAAAATATGAGGAAAAAAATCATTTATCCACCATGAGTGTTGAACCAACGAACCCATTGTTGACAGCAATGTACTCTACCACTGAGCTATTATAGTGTTTATATCTTGAAATAAATAGCATGTCATTTTGTGTCGTCTTCTGTAGTCTGCTGTCCGGAATTAGCAACACGGTGGCTTAGGTGAAAAAGGAGAAACGCAATCACTCATTTTATAAATATACCAAGACTTTAAACATAACGATTTCCACAGTTCAACAGAGGCCATCCTAACGAATGTAGTGATATCAATAATGGTCGATGAAATGTCAATTTAGGAGGTATTTTTATGATTTGTAATATCGGACATTAAGCCAAACTTGCCGTAGTTTCAACGCAATTTTCTTGAAATTTTCACCACTTAAAAATTTTTAAATGTATATCTATTAATTTTTAAACTATTGGCTACTTATTGAGATAAATTAATTGATGTATTAATTAAATAGAATTCTGTGTTTTGGTAGAGTGCCGATCTAGTGTAATTTGGGTTTGGGCAGACGACATTTCATTTTGACAGATCATTGTTATGATTACTTTAATCATTAATATCTCGTTTTTTTCTCATTGCATCCCCTTTAATGTCTTAAGCAATTTGATTAAGAATAAGAAATTGAATCGAATGAATCAATTAGTTTTTAAAAATATTACTGTCCGAAATTAGCAAAAATGTCCGGTGAATTAGAAAATTTGTCCGGAATTAGCAGATCGGCCATACACACATTTCCCATAAGGAAGCCTCTTAGCCAAAACGGTGTCCGAATTCGCGTTTTTACCCTATATTCCATGCAGTTTACATATAGAAGTAAAAACTCATGGTATAACAGTGTATTCACATTGAATACAAGTATATTCCATGCAGTTTACATATAGAAGTAAAAACTCATGGTATAACAGTGTATTCACATTGAATACAAGTATATTCCATGCAGTTTACATATAGAAGTAAAAACTCATGGTATAACAGTGTATTCACATTGAATACAAGTATATTCCATGCAGTTTACATATAGAAGTAAATACTCATGGTATAACAGTGTATTCACATTGAATATAAGTATATTTGATGCTGTTTACATATAGAACTAAAAACTCATGGTATAACAGTGTATTCACATTGAATACAAGTATATTCCATGCAGTTTACATATAGAAGTAAAAACTCATGGTATAACAGTGTATTCACATTGAATACAAGTATATTCCATGCAGTTTACATATAGAAGTAAAAACTCATGGTATAACAGTGTATTCACATTGAATACAAGTATATTTGATGCTGTTTACATATAGAACTAAAAACTCATGGTATAACAGTGTATTCACATTGAATACAAGTATATTCCATGCAGTTTACATATAGAAGTAAAAACTCATGGTATAACAGTGTATTCACATTGAATACAAGTATATTCCATGCAGTTTACATATAGAAGTAAAAACTCATGGTATAACAGTGTATTCACATTGAATACAAGTATATTTGATGCTGTTTACATATAGAAGTAAAAACTCATGGTATAACAGTGTATTCACATTGAATACAAGTATATTTGATGCTGTTTACATATAGAACTAAAAACTCATGGTATAACAGTGTATTCACATTGAATACAAGTATATTCCATTCAGTTTACATATAGAAGTAAAAACTCATGGTATAACAGTGTATTCACATTGAATACAAGTATATTTGATGCTGTTAACATATAGAACTAAAAACTCATGGTATAACAGTGTATTCACATTGAATACAAGTATATTTGATGCTGTTTACATATAGAACTAAAAACTCATGGTATAACAGTGTATTCACATTGAATACAAGTATATTCCATGCAGTTTACATATAGAAGTAAAAACTCATGGTATAACAGTGTATTCACATTGAATACAAGTATATTCCATGCAGTTTACATATAGAAGTAAAAACTCATGGTATAACAGTGTATTCACATTGAATACAAGTATATTTGATGCTGTTTACATATAGAACTAAAAACTCATGGTATAACAGTGTATTCACATTGAATACATGTATATTCCATGCAGTTTACATATAGAAGTAAAAACTCATGGTATGACAGTGTATTCACATTGAATACAAGTATATTCCATGCAGTTTACATATAGAAGTAAAAACTCATGGTATAACAGTGTATTCACATTGAATACAAGTATATTCCAAGCAGTTTACATATAGAAGTAAAAACTCATGGTATAACAGTGTTTTCACATTGAATACAAGTATATTTGATGCTGTTTACATATAGAACTAAAAACTCATGGTATAACAGTGTATTCACATTGAATACAAGTATATTCCATGCAGTTTACATATAGAAGTAAAAACTCATGGTATAACAGTGTATTCACATTAAATACAAGTATATTCCATGCAGTTTACATATAGAAGTAAAAACTCGTGGTATAACAGTGTATTCACATTGAATACAAGTATATTTGATGCTGTTTACATATAGAACTAAAAACTCATGGTATAACAGTGTATTCACATTGAATACAAGTATATTCCATGCAGTTTACATATAGAAGTAAAAACTCATGGTATAACAGTGTATTCACATTGAATACAAGTATATTTGATGCTGTTTACATATAGAACTAAAAACTCATGGTATAACAGTGTATTCACATTGAATACATGTATATTCCATGCAGTTTACATATAGAAGTAAAAACTCATGGTATGACAGTGTATTCACATTGAATACAAGTATATTCCATGCAGTTTACATATAGAAGTAAAAACTCATGGTATAACAGTGTATTCACATTGAATACAAGTATATTTGATGCTGTTTACATATAGAACTAAAAACTCATGGTATAACAGTGTATTCACATTGAATACAAGTATATTCCATGCAGTTTACATATAGAAGTAAAAACTCATGGTATAACAGTGTATTCACATTGAATACAAGTATATTTGATGCTGTTTACATATAGAACTAAAAACTCATGGTATAACAGTGTATTCACATTGAATACAAGTATATTCCATGCAGTTTACATATAGAAGTAAAAACTCATGGTATAACAGTGTATTCACATTGAATACAAGTATATTCCATGCAGTTTACATATAGAAGTAAAAACTCATGGTGTAACAGTGTATTCACATTGAATACAAGTATATTTGATTCTGTTTACATATAGAACTAAAAACTCATGGTATAACAGTGTATTCACATTGAATACAAGTATATTCCATGCAGTTTACATATAGAAGTAAAAAATCATGGTATAACAGTGTATTCACATTGAATACATGTATATTCCATGCAGTTTACATATTGTCGCGCCGAGGAATAACGCTGAGACTCAAGTAGCGATTAAGACACGTTTATTCACCGTAAACGTACATAACACTACAACAGATATAAGTAGTTTGGGGCACAGCAAGGGACACACACAAGTATTTATGCACTAACGTAGACAGCAGCTACCGGGAGAAATATCTGCTGACAAGACTGCCGGACATCTCGGGTAGAGTTGCGGTCAATAGCCGATACAGAAGCGCCGGACGTGACAACTAGTCCATGGGGCCTCAAATAACCGCGACATCTCCCTCCCTAGATAGCGAGTCGTCCCGACCGCTATTACTTTCCTATAAAACTCTATATCCCAAAAACTCAACATACCATGGGGAACATTTGACCCCTCTACACTCTACAAAGACAATACCTTGCCAAACATCAACCGAGAGAGAGAGAGAAAAAAAACAAACAGTACATGAGTTCATAAAATAACATAAGTTGGGGGATTTTTCCACTTTCAGCAAGTCAACCGCTCCCGCCATCGAAGAATTTCCATGCAGTGTCGCTCTTCTCTACCAATTGGGTCTTCAGCTTGGCCAAGTCCTCCCCTCTGCTTCTCCTTCTCTGTCTCCGGCTGCTTTCACGCCGCTCTTTTTCTTCTCTACATTAATTCCTCCAACATTCTCTCGATCTTTTCCAACCTCGTTTCTACCGTTGCATCTTGCTGCGATGGGTCATACGTGGGTTTTTCCTCCCCTTCCCATAACTCCCAGCATTCTCTCGTTATTACCCGTGTACGGTCTTCCCACCCGGATAATCCTCCTGGCTCACCTACACAGTCGTCCACTCGACTCCCGTTCCTTCGCACAAGGTTACTCGGGTTGAGGGTTTCGACGATACCACCTACAATTGCTTGATCAATCCTTGGCGCAAATCGCCCAAACTCGTCGCGAGGGCGTTGTCTTCCCCTGGCTCTACCAGCACCCCCACTCATCTACTGCCTTCTGACTATTTGTCTAAAGCCCGATCCTCAGATCGCCCACAACGGTAACCTACCGCCTCCCGACGAATGACTCTTCGTCTAAATCCGATCTTCCGATCGCTCACAACGGTAACCTACCGCCTCTCGACGAACGACTCTTCGTCTAAATCCGATCTTCCGATCGCTCACAACGGTAACCTACCGCCTCCCGACGAACGACTCTTCGTCTAAAACCCGATCCTCAGATCGCTCAGAACGGTAACCTACCGCCTCCCGACGAACGACTCTTCGTCTAAATCCGATCTTCCGATCGCTCACAACGGTAACCTACCGCCTCCCGACGAACGACTCTTCGTCTAAAACCCGATCCTCAGATCGCTCACAACGGTAACCTACCGCCTCCCGACGAACGACTCTTCGTCTAAATCCGATCTTCCGATCGCTCACAACGGTAACCTACCGCCTCCCAACGAACGACTCATCGTCTAAAACCCGATCTTCCGATCGCTCACAACGGTAACCTACCGCCTCCCGACGAACGACTCTTCGTCTAAAACCCGATCCTCAGATCGCTCACAACGGTAACCTACCGCCTCCCGACGAACGACTCTTCGTCTAAATCCGATCTTCCGATCGCTCACAACGGTAACCTACCGCCTCCCGACGAACGACTCTTCGTCTAAAACCCGATCCTCAGATCGCTCACAACGGTAACCTACCGCCTCCCGACGAACGACTCTTCGTCTAAATCCGATCTTCCGATCGCTCACAACGGTAACCTACCGCCTCCCGACGAACGACTCTTCGTCTAAACTCCCGATTTTTCAATCGTTACCGGCGGTGATCTACCGCCTTGCGGCGCACCACTGTCCGCCTCTACGCCCCCTTAATCACCACTAGGTCCCACCTACCTCCCCAGAAATTCTTATGGCCGTCCCCGCGCTATCGCATCCTAATCGCCTGTCACACGGCCGGTGCTGTGGCTTCGTACCCCAACAGTTTAAGGCGCATAGGCCAGTTGGGTCGACGACTCTCGGAAGCCCCTGACAGCCTCCGCCTCCGCACAACTAGAGCACAATAGAATGAAACAGCGCAAAGACTTACCACAAGTTCTGCATCTCCACCAAGTCGCGCCGAGGAATAACGCTGAGACTCAAGTAGCGATTAAGACACGTTTATTCACCGTAAACGTACATAACACTACAACAGATATAAGTAGACTGGGGCACAGCAAGGGACACACACAAGTATTTATGCACTAACGTAGACAGCAGCTACCGGGAGAAATATCTGCTGACAAGACTGCCGGACATCTCGGGTAGAGTTGCGGTCAATAGCCGATACAGAAGCGCCGGACGTGACAACTAGTCCATGGGGCCTCAAATAACCGCGACAATATAGAAGTAAAAATTCATGGTATAACAGTGTATTCACATTGAATACAAGTATATTCCATGCAGTTTACATATAGAAGTAAAAACTCATGGTATAACAGTGTATTCACATTGAATACAAGTATATTTGATGCTGTTTACATATAGAACTAAAAACTCATGGTATAACAGTGTATTCACATTGAATACAAGTATATTCCATGCAGTTTACATATAGAAGTAAAAACTCATGGTATAACAGTGTATTCACATTGAATACAAGTATATTCCATGCAGTTTACATACAGAAGTAAAAACTCATGGTATAACAGTGTATTCACATTAAATACAAGTATATTCCATGCAGTTTACATATAGAAGTAAAAACTCATGGTATAACAGTGTATTCACATTGAATACAAGTATATTCCATGCAGTTTACATATAGAAGTAAAAACTCATGGTATAACAGTGTATTCACATTGAATCCAAGTATATTTGATGCTGTTTACATATAGAACTAAAAACTCATGGTATAACAGTGTATTCACATTGAATACAAGTATATTCCATGCAGTTTACATATAGAAGTAAAAACTCATGGTATAACAGTGTATTCACATTGAATACAAGTATATTTGATGCTGTTTACATATAGAACTAAAAACTCATGGTATAACAGTGTATTCACATTGAATACATGTATATTCCACGCAGTTTACATATAGAAGTAAAAACTCATGGTATGACAGTGTATTCACATTGAATACAAGTATATTCCATGCAGTTTACATATAGAAGTAAAAACTCATGGTATAACAGTGTATTCACATTGAATACAAGTATATTCCATGCAGTTTACATATAGAAGTAAATACTCATGGTATAACAGTGTATTCACATTGAATACAAGTATATTTGATGCTGTTTACATATAGAACTAAAAACTCATGGTATAACAGTGTATTCACATTGAATACAAGTATATTCCATGCAGTTTACATATAGAAGTAAAAACTCATGGTATAACAGTGTATTCACATTGAATACAAGTATATTCTATGCAGTTTACATATAGAAGTAAAAACTCATGGTATAACAGTGTATTCACATTGAATACAAGTATATTTGATGCTGTTTACATATAGAACTAAAAACTCATGGTATAACAGTGTATTCACATTGAATACAAGTATATTCCATGCAGTTTACATATAGAAGTAAAAACTCATGGTATAACAGTGTATTCACATTGAATACAAGTATATTTGATGCCGTTTACATATAGAACTAAAAACTCATGGTATAACAGTGTATTCACATTGAATACAAGTATATTCCATGCAGTTTACATATAGAAGTAAAAACTCATGGTATAACAGTGTATTCACATTGAATACAAGTATATTTGATGCTGTTTACATATAGAACTAAAAACTCATGGTATAACAGTGTATTCACATTGAATATAAGTATATTCCATGCAGTTTACATATAGAAGTAAAAACTCATGGTATAACAGTGTATTCACATTGAATACAAGTATATTTGATGCTGTTTACATATAGAACTAAAAACTCATGGTATAACAGTGTATTCACATTGAATACAAGTATATTCCATGCAGTTTACATATAGAAGTAAAAACTCATGGTATAACAGTGTATTCACATTGAATACAAGTATATTCCATGCAGTTTACATATAGAAGTAAAAACTCATGGTATAACAGTGTATTCACATTGAATCAAAGTATATTTGATGCTGTTTACATATAGAACTAAAAACTCATGGTATAACAGTGTATTCACATTGAATACAAGTATATTCCATGCAGTTTACATATAGAAGTAAAAACTCATGGTATAACAGTGTATTCACATTGAATACAAGTATATTTGATGCTGTTTACATATAGAACTAAAAACTCATGGTATAACAGTGTATTCACATTGAATACAAGTATATTCCATGCAGTTTACATATAAAGTAAAAACTCATGGTATAACAGTGTATTCACATTGAATACAAGTATATTTGATGCTGTTTACATATAGAACTAAAAACTCATGGTATAACAGTGTATTCACATTGAATACAAGTATATTCCATGCAGTTTACATATAGAAGTAAAAACTCATGGTATAACAGTGTATTCACATTGAATACAAGTATATTTGATGGCTGTTAACATATAGAACTAAAAACTCATGGTATAACAGTGTATTCACATTGAATACAAGTATATTTGATGCTGTTTACATATAGAACTAAAAACTCATGGTATAACAGTGTATTCACATTGAATACAAGTATACTCCATGCAGTTTACATATAGAAGTAAAAACTCATGGTATAACAGTGTATTCACATTGAATACAAGTATATTCCATGCAGTTTACATATAGAAGTAAAAACTCATGGTATAACAGTGTATTCACATTGAATATAAATAGTATATTCCATGCAGTTTACATATAAAGTAAAAACTCATGGTATAACAGTGTATTCACATTGAATACAAGTATATTTGATGCTGTTTACATATAGAAGTAAAAACTCATGGTATAACAGTGTATTCACATTGAATACAAGTATATTTGATGCTGTTTACATATAGAACTAAAAACTCATGGTATAACAGTGTATTCACATTGAATACAAGTATATTCCATGCAGTTTACATATAGAAGTAAAAACTCATGGTATAACAGTGTATTCACATTGAATACAAGTATATTTGATGCTGTTTAACATATAGAACTAAAAACTCATGGTATAACAGTGTATTCACATTGAATACAAGTATATTTGTTGATAAAACGCATGTATAAGTGTATACATATAGATTATAGAAGTAAAAACTCATGGTATAACAGTGTATTCACATTGAATACAAGTATATTCCATGCAGTTTACATATAGAAGTAAAAACTCATGGTATAACAGTGTATTCACATTGAATACAAGTATATTCCATGCAGTTTACATATAGAAGTAAAAACTCATGGTATAACAGTGTATTCACATTGAATACAAGTATATTTGATGCTGTTTACATATAGAACTAAAAACTCATGGTATAACAGTGTATTCACATTGAATACAAGTATATTCCATGCAGTTTACATATAGAACTAAAAACTCATGGTATAACAGTGTATTCACATTGAATACAAGTATATTCCATGCAGTTTACATATAGAAGTAAAAACTCATGGTATAACAGTGTATTCACATTGAATACAAGTATATTCCATGCAGGTTATATATAGAAGTAAAAACTCATGGTATAACAGTGTATTCACATTGAATACAAGTATATTCTTGATGCTGTTTACATATAGAAGTAAAAACTCATGGTATAACAGTGTATTCACATTGAATACAAGTATATTTGATGCAGTTTACATATAGAAGTAAAAACTCATGGTATAACAGTGTATTCACATTGAATACAAGTATATTCCATGCAGTTTACATATAGAAGTAAAAACTCATGGTATAACAGTGTATTCACATTGAATACAAGTATATTCCATGCAGTTTACATATAGAAGTAAAAACCTCATGGTATAAT
>NW_025533373.1:0-32524 GCF_020631705.1 Daphnia magna | reverse complement strand
ATTGTGTAAAATTTTATATATATAGATTTTTTAAATAGCACATGCAACAACGAATAATTCCGGCAGCAGACGACATTGTATTCGTATTTCATTCATTTTTTTAAAGTTTGTAGTATACATCTGTGTATTGATAACTTTTTTGGCTGTAAAGGTCTGCTGTTAATATTTTGGTAATAGAGAAAAGTTATAGGAGTAATTCTTTTTTATTTATTATTTATTTGACTAATTTAATTACTTAACTTAATTATACATTACTTTATAAGAGTATGAGTAACTTAATGGATTTACTTTACTTTACTGATTAGCAGAAATGTTACTTTTTACTTAACTTAAATGTGTTAAATTTTACTTTAATATTTAGAGTGTTTAGAGTTGGAATTATTTTACTTTACTTTACTATTTTTACTTTATTACTTTACTACTTTACTATTTAACTTTGTACTTTACTTAACACACTCCTTTTACTTTATTACTTTACTTTACTTTACTATTTTACTTTATTACTTGCTATTACATTACTTCCACCCAAAACCCCTATTTTGCCTCGCATAGCTCGGGCTTGGTCCCGTTTAGTTACTTAAGTATAGTTAAGTTAAGTTAAGTTATGTTAGTTAAGTTAATTTGGTCGGGTAAAATAGACTTTTACCCCCGATAGGGTTAAGCGGCAAAATATCTTAATTGAAAATTGTTAAACGACAAGTAATAAGAAAAATCAGTGCGTATTTCTGTATTTTTGACACAGTACTTTAAGAATTACGGAACAATTTGTTTCATGATGATTCTCACCAACAATTCTGGTATCCTATAAAACAAAATAATTCCTATAAAACAATCCATTCCTGCAATTTTTTTTCTAATATAGAGCTTATAGTTAACTGATTATAATTCATTAAGTTTCACGATCCGTCAAACCACACTGACAAAAATATCCAATCGGTTTACTACTCGGTTAGGTATTTTTTAAAGTAAAAATTTTACGGAAGTGGATAGCCCCCATCATCGGCTATCCATTTCTATAAAATTTGTTTATTTAGACCTAATATGGTTACCTATAAAGCTATTTTAATTTTGTGTACTGGGATAGAGGGATTACCCGAGACACGTTAAACCGCACTGACCTACCTACCTGAAAAATAGCTGATCAGTCATTACTCGGGTAGGTGCTTATCAAGCGGTTTTCTTTCGTATAAAATACCCACTTTAAAAGATATGGGCCAGCCTTAACTTAAAATGGGTGTGCAAGTGAAGGAAAATAAATAAAAGTATGATGTATTGCAAAAAACAAGTCAAATAGGGTACACAGTAATGATATCGGGTTTTGAAATCGGTTCCACTACCCGAATGCCCATGAGTGGAAATTCACAATTATTATAGTAATTTTAATGAAATTATACCATTGATTAATTAAGTAATATTCTAATAAATGAAAACAAAATTATAAGGTTAAAAGGCATTGTATTACGGAAAGGAAACAGAAAGAAAAATAAACAATAATCATAAATAATAACAAACACAAAACAAAAAAATAACGGCTCGGGGGTTTTGTGTTTTTGCCTGACAGGGTTCAGGTCCCTGAACGAGATGCAGTTGCAACTGAATGCGAAAGGCAAGTTACGCTAGTATAGCGAATTGAGCTGCCTATCTTTTGCTGCAAATTGAGGCCAGGGACCTGAACCCTATCAGGAGTTGTCGTCATGTTTTGCCTGACAGCGTTCAGGTCCCTGAACGAGATGGAGTTGGGTAGAATCCCTATCGGAAAAATTGTTATAGTTACATAAACAGATGAATAAAGAAAAAACAAATGGAAATCAAGTTTTTGAAATGAAAAGTGTGCTAGTTTGACAGCAATATGGCAATTGAGTTGTTAAAAAGAAAAAAGTAGTATGTTGTAAGATCTGCTTTTAATATTGTATTTTGTCCTCGGTGCACAGTACAACGTTTTACTGAGAGTACAGAAACAGCTCTGAAAATACAAGAGACTGCAACGAGTTTATATACTCCTAGAAGGCAGCTTTCACCGGATGAAACATCCGCCGGTAGGGGCATCCGCCGGGAGTACATCCACCGGTAGTAGCATCCGCCTGTAGTGACATCCGCCGGTGGTGCACTCCTCCGGATGCAACATCCACTGGTGCTCACGTCGACCGTGACGCACGCCAGTCGTGACATACATCAACCGTGACGTACTTTGACCGTAACAAGGTGAAGTGGGAGGGGCTTAGCTGAGTGACATATACTATGTGCCACCAAACTCCCGTGCAAGGATAATGGGAATGTAGTATAGTAAAAGCGGCTCGTTACACTCCTCCCCCATATTGGAAATAGGAAATTGTTCCATCAATTCGCCGTGTGGGGAATACAATATTGGAGTTTTGAGGAATGTTGGGGCTGTGGAAAATAAAACTATTCTGCAGGTTATTATAAAATTGTTAATCATATTATTGTGCAGTGGTCGTCGGCATGCAACATGGTAGTTGGGTCCTAGTCTTCTTCTGATTCCGTGGTTGATAACTCAAATTTTGTGCGCTTCCTTTTTCTCTGGTTTCTTCGTTATGTATTGCAGGTACGTTTTGCTTTCTCGTTTTCACTGGCATTTTCCAAATTCTGAATATTCGTCGTATTTGTTTGTTTTTATGTAATCCTGTGCATAATTTCCATCTTTGTCTGGATTGTTGTCTGTGGCACCATTTTTCAGAAGCACATTGACGATGTCGGGGTTTCCACAACGAACTGCAACCATTAGAGCGGACTCAAATCTCGGCAGGGATCTCTGATTTACGTCGACTCCTCGTCTCGAGTCACAGGCTCCTAAGGCGACATTCCTATTATTAAACTGAGCTGCATAGTGTAGCACAGTTTCGCCTCCTCGTCCTGATTTGCTGATGACTGAAGTTTCCCAAAGAAAGCTTACGCTTTCTCGTTGATTAAGTGCAATTGCAACCATAAGCGGTGTTTCTCCTAGGGAGTTCCAGGCGCGTAATTTGCAATGGTGATAACTTAAAACACGTAGTAGGTGTGTATTGTTTGTTGCTGCAGCCGGATGTGCTACCGTTCGTTTGTCCATCCTCCATGATATCCGGGTCTGCTCCAAATTCTAGCAGTAGATCCGTTATATCGAAACGTTCTTCCGTTACCGTCCCATGTAACAAAGTTTGCCCGTTTACAGAGAAGGTGTATTTAGTGTTTCTTTCAGTTTTTCTCCTCCTCTTTTCTTTCTTCTTTTTTCAGAGAAAGGAATTCTCGAATGGATTCCCGGAGGTGCGTAAATCATTTCGTAGTTCCAATTTCCATTTTTTAGTTGGGCTTGTGCTAAGTTCTCCATTCTTATTTTTCCTGCTCTTCCATACGATAAAATTGGTACTGGTCCTCATTTTGCAGTTGCGATGATCTGGTAGGTTCTGAGTGCACAGGATCTTGTAGGTTTTCTTCCGATACGTCCTCAGGGTTGATGTCCACCTCCTCTTGCTGATCCTCCTCTGGATATTGGGCTGTACTGGAACATATATTCTGTCATTACTTACGCATTCTTCTTCAGATGCAGAATAACCTAATTCGTTCTCAGTGCCGCTATTATATTCGCTTCCGTGTCCTTCTTCTACTCCTAAAGGAATAGTTACAGTACTACTGCTGCCGTCGTTGCTGTCCGACTCTTTTCCACTTCGGTGTAATTGATCTGAAAGTTTTGTCTATCGTTGTTGGATTCCATTTCCGTTTTTTTAAATCGGCTTGTCTCGATTCTAAAAAAAAGATGTAAACTAGCTGCCTGTTCTCACTCTCCTCCTTTTTTTTTTTTTTTTAATTACTCCTTGTCTTTTCCTGTTGGAAATACAGCCACAACTTAGTATAAACCAAATTCATTGCATTTTCACTGTTCTGTTAACCGTTATGTTAGTTTTAATTCACCGTGTTCCCTTTTCCCAATTTTTTTTTTTTTTTTTTTTTAGTTTCTGATGCTGTGGTAATATGTTGATTATAAGCCTGCGCTATGCTGCAATTTATTTTTCTTATTTTTATATATTTGGGTGGGTTAGTAGTGCAGCGGCATAGGTCTTCCCATACCATTCCATAACCAACGACGTAGGTGCATGTCGTATGACTCGCCAGTGCAGTTTGTTCTCATTTTCCCATTTTAATTCCGCCATTGGGTATAAATTTTCCGTTCTGGGTCACTTGGTTTCTTTATTTTAATTGATGTTTCTCTATCTTGTGAGGAAGAAGCCATTAGTGGTAGTGGCGCAAATTCTCGTGTGAAGGGCTGTTCCTCTACGCCTTCTGGTGGCATTGAATCCATTTCCTGTCGGTCTTTACTTTCATCTGCTTCTCGTATTTTTCCTTCTTTTTCTACTTGATGCATGATTCGTGGGAAAGGGTTGCAAACTATGAAGATTCGTAGGCATATCAGGAAGAGTATAAATCCTATTACAGATAATCCCATAATTTATGGTGTCGAACCAAGAAAACATATTCCCAATTTGATTATCTTGTTCTTCGGTCACGATGATATTTGATAGAGATTTTGTTTCTCCTTCTTGTAACCTTCCTACTAAGTCGTTCAGTATATTTAGTTGTTCCATTTCCATTGTATCATGGGCCGGATGGCTCTTGAGGGCGAAATCAAAGTCGTTTAAGTGAAGTTCTTCAAATTCGGCGATCAGGTCCAAATTCGGTGTGTGTATGGTGGCTTCCTGTCTAACCCAATCACCGTTTGTTTCGTTACTGCTCCCAAGCATGAGGGTATCCATTGATGTTTACAAGTTGTGATTTCCAAAAACACTCAGAGTACGGGTGGATTGACCATCCATCGGTTCCAATTGTGCAGTTGCTTGTTCCATAATTAAAAAATGGTTGGAATCCACATTTTGTTTCGTTGGCAGTTAGTAATATTCTTTTTGGTTCGCATTGCTGTAGGGTCATGGCTTGTTCCCAAACCATACAGTCGACTGCATACTGGTAATCCCTAAGGCGGCGGCTGCTAATATTCCGTTTGTTTGCGCCAGGATTATTGCCTGTGTTCTCTTAATTTTTGAAAGCTGGCAATAAACATCTCTGATTTCCTTAGCTAATTTGTTCTCGTGTTCAGTTTCCATGCTAATTTTGAATTGCCGTCAGCATTTTGCTGATTTCAAATTTAAGGTGTCTATTAAGTTCGTTGATAGATTTTGGTAATCCGTAGTTAGGGTCTTCGTTGATTGGTGACTGGTATGTGCTTGCCTCCGGTTTCCTATTTTCATCCAGTGTTGTTAATTTTAATGCTTCACTTGCCTGATTTTCTATTTTAGGGAAGTTTGTTTTCTAATTTGTGCCTCCACCTCATTTTGGGTAGCTTTTTCAGGTGGTATTTGCCACTTCTCTGTAGCATCTGCCATGATGATCTCTTTTTCTATTGTTCTGTTTATTTCTGTTGTTGACGGTGTAGAGATATTTTTGTATGGTATTAGCCTTGAAGTTTCTGTAGTTGTGGTTGTTGAGATTATACTTGTTGAATTTATTGTGGCTATGGTTGTGTTTGAAGTTGTAGCACTCGTTGATGTTGTGCTCGGGGGGGTAGTTGTTGTAGTCGTCGATTTTGTTGTTGTTGTTGGTAGGGACTTTGTTGTTGCTGTTGGTTTGGGTGTTGTTGGTTTTGTAGTGGTGGTGGGTTTTGTAGGGGTGGTGGTTTTTGTGGTTGTGGTTGGTTTTGTGGTTGTGGTGGGTTTCGTAGTTGTGGTTGGTTTTGTGGTTGTGGTTGTTATTGGTTTTGATGTGGTGGTTATTGTAATTTTGGATGTGGTTGCTGCAGTTTTGACCGTAGTAGTTGTTGGCTTTGTTGTGATTGTAGTAGTAGGGGTAACTGCTGTTGTGGACATTTTTAGATTTTTTTTCTTGACTAGGTGGTACACTCATTTTGTTTTGTAACGACGCATCGTTGATATCTCTTCTAGTTATTGGTGGAATTACTGGTAGGGTTTTACCATTTAGTGAGTGTTGTGTGTGTAGTGCTATAATTGCTGCGGCCGATAATGTTTTTATTTGATGTGGGTTTTTGTATTCGAAACTAAAGTGCTGTTTCTTGCTTCCTCCGTGACAATGACCTAGTGCTAATTTTCCTGTTTTTAGGGTGAGACATTTTCTGTCTGATGCTGGAGAGTGTAGTCCAGTCCGGTCGGTGGCCATTAATTGGCCTGTGTGATCGAAGGTTCCCCAGATGGAGCTGGTATTTGAACATTCCTGTAGTATTACCATTGACGTATTTGCCTTTATACAATGGTTGGTGTTAAAAGGTCTTATTGTAAAATCAGCAGAGTATTCAAAGGCTTGGCCTTTGTCACTGCTCTGGCTACAGTTAGCTACAGATGTTTGGGTTTGTACAAGAGGGTCATTGCTGGTGATGAGTTTTTTTAGGCTTTCCTGACATTGTGTCCAATTTGGGTCACAGGTTTCCAATGTTAATACGTTTGCTAAGCCATTGTATGTGACACATTTTTCGTTTGGTGACTTTCCGCTTTTAGTAATCCCCAGTTGATCATGTCCCAAATTATATTTCCTTTGCCGTGGTTAAATTTTATCAATCCTCCAAATATTGGTGAATTAATGGTAGTGGTCATTGTCCTTCGTTGTTCTAGTTGAATTTCTTCCAGTTCGTCGATCGATGTTTCCGGAAAATTTTCTAAGATTTCTGGATTTGTGTTGATGGTCCCGAAAACCCATTGTTGATTTTCGTCGATGTTTTCTGGTCTGCTGCATCTGACAAGCTCCAGTGTATTTGTTGGTGTGTTTATTTTGGTCTCGTTTTGCGTCTTAACTGTGAGGCATAGATGTTTTTCTTGGGATATGAGTTGATAATTTAACATATCCAATATCCATCGCGTTGTTTTTTCTGAACACTTTTCAGCGATGATTTGGTTTGCTTCAGTTGTTGTGATACAGGAGTCAGTTTTATGGATTCTTATGGTTTGGTCGACAATATATTCTAGGTCAAAGTGCCGAGAGGGAGTTGGTCATCAATATCAAATTGGTGGTGTATTGTTAACTGGTTAGTGGGTTTGGACGAATTATAGAAAATGTAGACAATAGTGTCTTTTTCAACCAATTTTCCTGATTCGATTGTTTGTATAATTTTAGGATGGCCAAGTCTTAATGGTCCCCACGCATAAGAGATACTATAGAGTCTTTTTCCTGATTCTGTATCTGTGATTGGGCTGTTTAGTAAAAATTCTACTTCTTTTGTAACTGATTTTCTTATGCGATTTTGAAAGGGTTGGGATTTCTTATCAGTACTATATTCATTGCATGCCCAAGTATCTATGTTAGTTTGGTTTAGGCAGGAGGGTAAAGTTAACTTGTATAGGTGGTATAGCTTTGTGCTTGCTTCTTGTGGAAAAATGAGAAATCTAAGTGGTATCCCTACTACCCTATATCCAGGTTGACTTAATTCCTTGTTTTCTCTATCGGGTTTGTTAAAGAATGTTATTTCTATTTGTCGGATACTATCTAGTAGGCGGCTTGTGTTAGTGTTTGTTAATTCTAAAAATCCTTCACCTTTTAAAATAATTTGTGAACTGGAAACATTTGTTGATCGGTCTCCCCAAACTATAGTGTTATGGTTTTGAACTATTTGTCCATCCTGCTGAGTTGCATTTAAAAATCCAAAAGGGCTTTCGATTAAACTGTTAGGGGATTCTTGTCTTAATGTTATTTCTTCCGCTAAGCAATTTAATACGTGGTACTCTCTAGTCGCGTACCAAGCACCTTCTCCTGTTGGAGTTGCTGTAAAGCTAATTGTGGTAGGACTAGATTGCATATTATTTCCTCCACATTTTTATCGTTCACCATATCCCAGCATTCTAACGGGGTGATTAATTTGGTTTCTTGGGAAAATACTGTATCGAATGATCCTATCCAAAATGATCCAGTGATCTTCTTGGTTTTAACCCATTGTTTACAAGTCCAACCCTTCCATGTTTTTATAGGTTTTTGTTTTGTCATTAATGTATAATTGGTGGGGAATCTACGCTGATGATTAATTTCTAAGTTATCTTTGTCGCAATAATACGGTGAGTTTATATCAAGTATTCCCCTTGTTTTTGCGTTTTTACAGTCGCAAACAGAAGAATAAATGGTGTTTGCAGTTTGAAATGTAGTTAAAATGCAAAGGAATAGAGGTATTTTTTCCATCTGTTATAAAATAGAAATAACGTCATTTAGAATTTTTCGTACTATTCCTTTGTCGTAAATTATAATGCGTGTTTGTCTGATGACTTGTGGGGTTTAGTTTTCGGGGTTTAGCATAGGACATTCGTGGGTCGAGGAATGAGGTGATTGAACTTGCATTGTGGGTAGGGTTAATTACCAAATGATGCTTATTATTTCTTAAGGTAGATTTAGGCTCAAAATTTTTCCGTCTTCCTGGGTACTTTTTTGAAATGTTTTGTATCTTTTACTGTGTTTTTTCCTTCGTTTTCTATAGGTGCTATAGGTTTCCTCGGGTTATAGGGTTTTAGACGATTTGCATGTACAACGGATTTTTGGTTTTCAATAGCAATATTTTGAATTTCGTAAGTTATATCAGAAAAAGTTTTTGTTATTCGAAATGGCCCATTCCACCTATTTATAAATTTTCCTGGGGATATTGGGGATTTTAGTAATACTAAATCTCCGATGTTATATTTAATGCTTCTTGTTCCCGCGTCATAATATCTTTTCTGTTTGGACTGAGCTTCTGCGAGATGTTCTTTTGCTAGTTCTTGTGCTTTTCTCCATTGATAGTTATACATTTCACCTTCATTTTCATGTGTTTAAAAATGCCTATTAATTTTTATGTCATTCGGTAGTACTGGTTCTCTTCCGTAGAAAAGGTAAAACGGGTTATCTTTAAGCGTTGCCTGCTTGGACGTGTTGTATGCGAAGGTGACAAATGGTAAAAATTTGTCCCACTCTTCTGGTTCATCTACCACGTAACATGCAAGCATGTCGCATAGAGTCCTGTTAAACCTTTCCACTAATCCATCAGTTTGTGGATGATAAGCTGTTGTTCTAATTTGCCTAATTTTAAATAATTTACATATTTCACTAACCATTTTTGAGAGAAAATTTGTTCCTTGGTCGGTTAGCACAGTTTCGGGTGCTCCATATTTTGTTATCACTTTATTTACTAAGATTCTTGCGATTGTTTGGGCGGTCTGATTTTTCATTGGAAATGTATGGACGAATCGACTGGCATAATCTGACAAAACTAAAATATATTTGTATCCCTTTACACTTTCTTGAATCGGTCCAACGACATCCATGGCAATCCTTTCCCAAACCCTGTCGACGGGTGGCAAAGGCTGCAATGGGGCTTTACTTGTACCAACTGCTTTTCGTCGTGCACACAGCAAACAACTAGTAACGTGTGCTGTGACATCTGATCGCATATTTGGCCAAACAAATTGTCTTTGGATTCTGGCTAAAGATTTTGTTATTCCTAAATGTCCTGCTAACATGTGATCATGATTATCTTCCATTATTTCTCTAATTTTAACCTGTGGTACCACTAATCTGTCATATTTATCAACTAATTCTCTTTTATCGTTTAACTTGTAATTATTTATCTCTCTTTTCATTATGCCTTCTTGGCGTTTCATTTTCATTAGGTTTTTAAAATGTTTTTGCAATATTTATCTTCATGCTGTAATCGAACCCATTCGTTGTCTACAGTTTTGATTTCACCTTTTGTCCTTGCTCTAGTTGCTACAGTGGCTATAGGCACTATTGGGATTCGACTAAGTGAATCTGCTTTTTTTGTGAGATTTACCTGGTCGATACCCAATTATGATGTTATACTCTTGTATTTTAAGTGCCCATCTAGCAAGTCTACCTGCTGGTTCCATCTTACTCATTAACCATTCTAAAGGCCTGTGATCTGTAAAAACGGTGAATCTGCGTCCGTATAGGTATGTTCGAAATACTTCGATAGCATGAACTATCGCGTACGCTTCCTTTTCTGTTGTCGACCATTTGGCTTCGCGGTCATTTAGATGCTTGGAAGTGTAGGCAATGACGACTTCAACGCCGCCTGATTCACTGAGATCAGATTCGTTAGTCTCAGCTGAATCCGCTGATTGAGGTGGAGATTGTATTTGTGCCAAAACTGCTCCTATTCCATATCCTGATGCATCCGTATAGATGATAAATTCGCGCTTGAAATCGGGATAGCTTAGGATAGGTCTAGTGATGAGACAATTTTTTATACAATTAAAGGCGTCCCTTTCTGCCTCCCCCCATTTCCATTCCGCTGTCTTTCTCGTGAGAGCTGTCAATGGGTGAGCTTTATCAGCAAAGCTCGGATAAATTTCCTATAGTAGCTAGCCAGGCCCAAAAATGAACTCAATTCTTTTGTGTTATTGGGAGCAGGGTATTTCATGATTGCTTCTAATTTCTTTAAATTGGGTGTGATGCCTTTTCTCGACACTATGTATCCTAAATAATCCAATTCCTCTTTGAAGAACTCACATTTCGTTCTTTTCAGTTTTAACCCTGCTGTTTTTAAAATGCAGAATACTTGTTCTAAGTGTGTTATATGCTCATTTATTGAGCTACTAAAAACGATAATGTCATCTAAGTATACTAATGCAAATTTGTACAGTACAGTTTTAAGAATGGTATTCATTGCACGTTGAAATGTACTTGGCGCATTTGTTAAACCAAATGGCATACGGTTGAACTCGTACTGTCCAAATTCACATATAAAAGCCGTTTTATATTTATCTTTTTCTTCAATTTCTATTTGCCAGTAACCGCTCAAAAGGTCCAATGTTGAAAAATACATAGACCCGCACAATGCATCTACAGTGTCATCTATTCGTGGTAAAGGGTACCTGTCCTTTATTGTAATTTTATTAAGTGGTCTATAATCTATGCAAAGTCGAAGCTCTCCATCCTTTTTTGGTACCATTACAATAGCTGCAGAAAATGGGCTATGACTGTCTCTAATAATTTTGTTTTTTAACATTATCTCTATTTTTGATTTTACGGTTTCTTTTAACGCTTCTGGGGTTCTCCGAAGTCTTTGATTTGTGGGTGCACTGTCTCCGGTATTTATGAAATGCTTTACGTGTGTAACTAAACCGAGGTCGGATTCTTTGTCTGCAAATATTAACTCGTGCTTTTCAAGTAATAGTTTGATTTTGGATTTTATCTCTTCGGGAAAAAGTGAAATTTCATTTTCTGGCTTACCCTGTTGTTTTTTGATCCGCTAGTGCTGAGCTATGAATGTTCAATTGTGCGAACATTTTTAAGTTCTTGTAATCTTTTTGTGTTAATTCTTCGCAATCGTTGGTATTAGGAATTGGTATTAATGGGATATTAATTCCTGCCTTAGAAAATGTAATGTTGTAGAGTGGAAGGAAGCTATTTTGCCAAATGTGCTCTACACCTAAGTGATCGTAATATATATTCTTATCTCTAGTACTTATTTTTACGTTATTATTAGAAAGAAAATCTAATCCCAAGATACAATCCTCATTTAAATTTTTCATTACATAAAAGTAATGGTTAATTGTGTGATTGTTATTTATGGTGATAGGAAATTCGTAGTGCCCTACTGATTGGAGTAGTTGTCCAGATACTGTTCGGAATATTGGGGTATTGTTATTTTTTGTTTGTTTCAGTTTTTTGTTGTTTAAGCTATATAATATGTCAACTGATATTAGGCTAGCAGCTGCTCCTGTGTCTACTAAAGCTTTCGTTACTACATGGGCTATTTTAATGGGAATACGTATAAGTTTGGGTATTGCTATTGTGGGGCTAGTAGTGTGGTTTTGGGAAGTGGAAAGTGAATTGGTTAGATAGGTTGACGGAATGGACGATTGATATGTGCCATATTGGTCCAGCATTCTCTTGCTATATGCCCTTTTTTGTTGCACTTGTGGCAAATGATTTCCCTATTTCCTGGTGTCCTTTGATTGTTGTATGATTGCTGGGGTCTTGGTTGAAAGTTGTTTGCTTGATTTTGCCGGAATAGTTGTGGTTGATTTTGATATCTGGGAATTGCGTTGGGTTGGTGGTAAGGCCTGTACGCCTGATGATTGGTCGAGCCCTGGTATTGTTGTCGTACACTATACTGTCTTGATCTGTCTGGGTAGGTAGTGAAACCTTCTCTTGACGTTGGGCCTTCTCGTAGGTTTGGTGTGTGGTTGTAATTTCCTCCTTGTGGGCTGCCGTCTCTGCTCCTTGAGAAACTAGCTTCTCGGCTACGCGAATAAGTTGATTCTCTGCTGTTGTCTCGGCATTGTTGGAATCGGACCCTTGAGTATGGTGATCTGGCTTGTCGTTCGTTGCTATGTGGCCCTCGGGTTTGGTATCGGTCCGTTGCTGCTATTGTCGCAGAATTTTCCTGGGATAGTTCACGACTTTTATTAGCGCATTCCAATTCCAAAATTTTTTGTCTTAATTTTTCTATTTCAGTCTTTTGTTGAGATAGTTCTTTGTCTTGTTGTTGTTCGTGGTGCGTGATTCCTGCTATGACTGCAGTGATTTCTTTTTCTTCGTTGTTTTCCTTATTTTGTAAAATTTGTTCAGATATGAACAATTTTTTACAAAGAGCATCAAAGTCATTAGGATCTTCAGGCATTCTTAAATACAGTTCAGCTTTTATCTTCGGTAGAATCCCTTGCAGAAGAATTTTGATTTTTGTTCCGTCTCTCATCTTCTTTACTTTACTAAGTAGTTGGTCTTCCACGATGGTTGTTTTATCTTGATCTAATTTGTCTTCTTTCCCTTCGATGCTGTCGTATAGGCTATTTAATCTGGACACGAATGCTCGGCAATTCTCTTCTGGTTTTTGTTTAAGTTTCAATAATTTTTTCTTGAGGGTAGCTAAGTCGAAAGCGTCCTGGAATCTTTCGATGATTGCTTCTCTCCAATCTCCATAGTTAAGTTCTTCTCCTTGCTCTTCACTATATTCTCCGTGCCACTCAAGGGCTTCTCTTTTTTAGCCGATCTGAGAAAAACCGTAATTTTTGGTTGTCATCCCAGTCGTTGTTCCTGGCAACGTGTTCCGCTCCTTTCAGCCATTCCGTGATGAGTTTATCTGTGCTCTTTCCTTTGAAAGGTGGGATGGATTTTTTGTCTTCTCTGGAAAAAAGTTCTCCCAAAACTTTAACAATTGGTTGAGTTAGGCTAGACACCATAGCTTGTTCGTCAGTTGTTGCTTTGCTGCTTGTCGAATCTTCTTTCCTACCGTTGGCGTCATCGGTCTTACTGCTGGCGTCGTGAGTTATTCCCATCTTAAGATTTTGATTCAGGCGGCTGTTTTCCTTTTGCAGATGATATATATCGTTGTTTTGCAACTCTATTTGGTTTTTTAGAGTATCTATCACTTGTTGTAGTTCAGAAACTTGTTCAGCTTCTAGTTCGAAATGTAAGGATTTCTCTCCAATTCCCCGTTAGAGATGTTAAGTCGTTAATCTGGTTTACTAGTTCCGTTACTTCTCCAACCGTTTCTTCCCGTGTTGAGTCGTCTGTTCCTTCAGCCTCCAGAAAATGAAATTCTCGTTGTTTATATTCTGCTATGCGACTCTCCAGATACGATATTTTATCTTGCTGCTTTGTGGTGTATGCTTGGGCTTCTAGTAGTTCTTTTTCGATGTCTCTGGTCTTCACGGTTATGTCTGTCAGGTTTTTTCGCAAAGATTTTTTTTCTGTCTGGGTCTCGTTAAAGGCTTTTTTCGTTTCTCTGATTTCGGTTTCTAACTGCTGGATTCTTTCTGAAGTGTTTTTAACCTCTTTCTTGGTAGCGTCTAGTTTTTCTATCAGTAATTTTTTTCTTTCTCAAGCTGGTTAATTGTCTCCTGGCTCTCTTTTTCAATGTCTGCGATAACGTCTTCTTGTTTCTTCAGTAAACTTTTAAGGTAAGTTTGTGCGGTAGTACTTTCTTGATTATTCTCTAATTCTTTAATTCGGGTGTGGGCTTTCTCAAGCGATTTTGTGAGGGTGTTATTGTTTTCTTGTAATTGTTCAAGGGAGCTACTTAATGTGTATTTGGAACTTTTAGCTTTCTTTTTGATATTGTCAAACTGTTTATTCAAATTAGAATTTTCCAATTTTAATTCTGATAATAATTTTTTTTCACTAATTTGTTGGATTAGTACTTCTTTTTGTAGTACAGTAATTGTACCAGATAGAAATTCTTTTTCTTTACCATGAATAAATTTTACTTGTTGTAAAAGATCATCTACTTTACTTTGTTCTCCACCATGCCGTGCTATTTCAGTTTTAAGGGTATTGGCGGTCTGAGTTACTATGTTAGGTGTGATATTGTCTGGGGTCTCCAAAGTTTTCTTTAATATAGAGTGCGTATAAAGTTGAAGTGTGTTGTTAGTTTTTCTGTGGATCTCTTGCTGTTTTTCCTCTATTTTCTTTAAGTTTAGTGTTGTTGAGATGGTTTGGTGGGGTTTAGTTTTTTCGTTAAAATGTTCGTACTCAAGCTCTACGAGCTCTTTCCAATGTGCGATAAATTGTTCTCTAATTTGTTGTGTTTCGGACTCAGGGTCTTGGGTGTCAAGGGTATCTAGGGTAGGATATAGGGAGGGTAGGTGCTGGTGAGTTAAGTCGGGGTAAAGTGGATTAGTGTTGAGAGCAGTCTCTGGTGAGTTTTTAGAAATGCTATTCATTCGCTTACCTCTGATGTTGTAGGTTCTGACGCACCTTGTAGCCTCACTAGCACATGCACTTTTCCAAACTTAATACAATATCTAACAGATCTTTTTTTTTTTTTTTTACTCACTTTTCAGTCTTAAGCCTTTTCAGTCTCGTTGGGACCTCCAAATGTAAGATCTGCTTTTAATATTGTATTTTGTCCTCGGTGCACAGTACAACGTTTTACTGAGAGTACAGAAACAGCTCTGAAAATACAAGAGACTGCAACGAGTTTATATACTCCTAGAAGGCAGCTTTCACCGGATGAAACATCCGCCGGTAGGGGCATCCGCCGGGAGTAACATCCACCGGTAGTAGCATCCGCCTGTAGTGACATCCGCCGGTGGTGCATCCTCCGGATGCAACATCCACTGGTGCTCACGTCGACCGTGACGCACGCCAGTCGTGACATACATCAACCGTGACGTACTTTGACCGTAACAAGGTGAAGTGGGAGGGGCTTAGCTGAGTGACATATACTATGTGCCACTCAAACTCCCGTGCAAGGATAATGGGAATGTAGTATAGTAAAAGCGGCTCGTTACAATGTTAAAAAATATAAGTTTTATTATCATATTAATGAAAAATTTTCTTCTTGTTCTTGTAGTTAATGGAAATTATCATTTAGGCGAAAAATCTATAGACCAGTTTCGGATGCTGCGTTGCAAAATTTAAAAAAATCCAGGGGGGTTTCGATTGCAGAGGGAGATAGGAAAAAAGGGGGTTTTTGATTTATTTACCCTAGTAATACTTTTCCAATTCAGGAAATGTTCTAGAATACTACATTAAGACATTCTGCGTCTTCTCCAGTCTTAATAAATAATTAGTCATCCCTAGTTTATCCATTATCCCCATATCCACATTTGAATCACCCATGTTTCATATTTTCTTGACACTAGAAACGCAAAAAATACTAAACAGCATCCCTAGCCTTTTACTTGAATTAATTTTCGTGGATACTTCTTCTTCTTCTTCTAATTACTCTTGGATTTTCACAACAACGAAAAGACAATAGTGATCTAAAGTGATATTAAAACAGATAGTGAAAAGAAACGAGAAGAAAATTTCAACGATTATGGGTATTTAGCATCGACATTCAAACTAGACCCGATTACACCACCGAAATGCAGCAACTGTGCAATGAAGACCTGTCCATTGTTCTCCTGGGATTATCGCCTGATGGCTGAATTTCTCAACCAAAGATACAACGTAAAAATACTGCTGCAACGCACGTAACATGCTTGCAGGCGCGTTGCAGAGAAAGATAAGAGAATTTACTTAGGGGGGGGGGGATTTAACACACTGTATTTCCTTGTGAGAAAAACGGGGGGACAAAACGTAGAGGACAAACGTATAAGGACGAACTTTTTTTAAGACGGGGCAGGGAAAATCAAAATGTAAAAATTGAATGGACGGACGAGATAACTTGGTTACAAAAAAGACAAGACTGCCAAAAACAAAACGAGAACACCCGACGACGACTTAGAAGGCCCTTGCCTCCCACAGCCCTGCCCGATGAGGGCAGCACCGTAGGTGACAGCGGGCCCACCTGTCTACAGGTAAAGAATACAAAGAAGAAACGACCACGAAAAATAGAAAAAATAAAAAGGGAGGGAATCTTCTTCCGCCCGCCACGCCAACGTTCACGTGTCTTACTGAGGCAGCAACTCTCGGTAAGTCCCACGTGAGCCGCACAGCAGCTGGTGATGTTTCCATGAGTTGCAAATCACACAATACCGGAGATCTCCGGTACCACGATCGGTGGTAAATCCATGTTGGTAGGCTGAGCGACGGGAATTCCATTTTCATTTTATTTCTTTTCACGTAAGAGAGACCCCACAAACTTATGCAATAAGGTTTCTCTTTCTTTGGAATAGTGTACGTGTACATTGAC
Source organism: Daphnia magna (assembly GCF_020631705.1). NCBI lineage: Eukaryota > Metazoa > Arthropoda > Branchiopoda > Diplostraca > Daphniidae > Daphnia > Daphnia magna. Next base: position 15,975 of record NW_025533373.1, on the reverse strand, counting down.
GAGATCTCGACCCACGTTGTAGATTTCTTCGTCAAGACTCACTATCATCCTCTGATGGTGGTACACTTGTTTTAAGGCCTCTTCCCTGGACATCACGAGCAAATGTTGTTTGTCACGAAGGTTTTTCGTGCACTCACTTTCCATGTCACTGGATTCTTTAAGAGAAGCCCTGTGATGGCACAGATAAGGGGGGACACTCGGCCATTTTAGAAAAACGTTTACGTAAGCACTGTTCAGATGAGGTGAAAGTTCACTTGTGAGCAGAGTTGCCGTGATCGAACTCAATTTTTGATCGAGATCAAACTCAAACTCAAAAATTGATCGATCGTTCAACTCATTTCAGGATGAGTTTGATCGCGATCAAACTCAAAATTTTTGATCGAACTCAAACTCAATTTTGCAATCAATATTTCTTACTGCACGCCATCTAGTAATAGTAAATATAATTAAGCGCCAAGAATGTTACTATTGAAGTCGTGCACTAGTGAAACTGTCAACGTTTTTTGAAAAGTACTGTCAGATTAGTCTCATAAATTTCATTATTGTATTTATATTTTCCAATTAGAGTATTGTAAAGTGAAGCTGTGTAACAATAACTATGTCAGGGCTGTCTGATAGTGAAGATTTTGATTGACATTTGTGTGTCGAATTAATTCTTTTGTCTTGTTCGATATAAGTAAAAATAAGGAAATTAACAAAAGAAAACGGTTTAAGTCTTAAATGAAAGCTCAAAGAACAAATATCTGTATAAATTTTACATTGTGTTTATTTTATTGACCGATAGATGGCGCAAGAAATTAATCGCGACGATAAGTTTGATCGAACTCAAACTCATTGTCGGTTGAGTTTGATCGAACTCAAAAAATTGATCGCACGGCAAGTCTGCTTGTGAGTCACGTGGTTCGTGGAAACTGTAATGCCGATCGTCTGCTAGCCTTGTGAGCGCTAAACGGTATCTGCGCAATTTAGCAGTGATTAACGGAAATTGCACATCCTGGCGGACGATTTACGCAATATTGTATGAAGTTCAATATAGGTGGCGACGAAAGTTTCCACACTACCTTTATCAACTCGAACAGCTGTTTTACCAACACAATTGTTTGTAACATGTATAAAGTTAACGTTTCTCTACAAGTAAGTGAGTTTTACACTATTTAATGATCAGTACAATCCATTTTAACGTTTACCCCTTGCTCTTTGGCCGTAGCTAAAACACAGAGCTTTGTCACATGGCGTATAAACGGGTTTTTGTGGTTAACAAGCTTCACTTTAACCACTCTAACGACATTGTCAGCGGCACTGGGCATTATTTCTATCACTTTGCCTAATGGCCACTGCCCACGTAAGGTATTTGGTTCAATAACAAGCACTATATCCTTCACAGTAACATTTTGCCGATTTTCGGCCCACTTTCTTCTTTCAGTCAGATGAGGAACGTATTCACGTAGCCATCGATTCCAGAAATGTTGAATGATGGCCTGGCTTTGCAGAAATTGCTTTGCGGTTACGTCTACGTTTTTTTCATCTGATAACTTTAGCAGTGAATAAGGACGTGCCCCACCGTGTAGAAAATGATTCGGTGTGAGGGGATCAGGATCGTCAGGATCCATGCTGAGATGAGTCAGTGGTCTTGAATTTAGCAAGGCGGCTACCTCGTTAACGACAGTTCTTAGGACACGATCAGTGACGATGCGAGTCCCAACACTGATTTTTATCGTACGTTTGCACGATTATACCAGTCTTTCCCATACTCCCCCGAAATGGGGCCCATCTGGAGGAGAAAAATGCTATTCTATCTGCTGACAGGACATTATGGTCTGGAGTTCGTTGCGTATTTCCACGAGTTCTTCCAGAGCCTGGCGAAGTTCTTGCTCGGCTGCAACAAGGTTTGTTCCGTTGTCGCTGTAAATTACCTCTGGTTTTCCACGTACACTGACGAACCGGGTGAAGCACAGCAAGAATTCTTCCAGACTGAGTCCATCTGAAGTTTCTAGATGGACAGCCATGGTTGTTAGACACGTGAAAAGACTCCATCGCTTTTCATGCCTTACACCTCTGCCACCAACACGTTCAGTAAGAGGATTGAAGTAATCGATCCCCGTGAAGGCAAAAACAGGGCGATACGGGGTAAGTCGATGTACTGGAAGCGATACCATAAGGGGCAGCATTGGCTTCGACGATCGGCGTTTACAAGGCCAGCAATTATTTACGACTGATTTGATGACTTTCCGCCCAGAGAGTATCCAGTAACGTGAACGTATACTTGCTAACAACGTCTCAGCTTTCACATGCAAATTTTTCACGTGATGATCCCACACTATCCGTTGAGTCAACATTTGATCTCCTGGTAGCAGAATGGGATGTTTTGCTGAGTAGTCTACCGGGGCGTGGTGGATACGTCCGCTACCCGTAACTGTCCGACGTCGTCTAAAAATGGCTTGAAAGGACGAAGTTCAGACGTCAGCGGTAGTTCCAGGTTTTTTCTCAAGGTGTAGATTTCGGCATTGAAAGCTAACACTTGAGCACGTTTGACGCAAATCACTAACGACGTTAACTCTCCGACTGTCAGTTTGTCCCCACGTTTTCTGGATTGTGTATTTCTCACGAATCTCAAACACCAGGCTAGAATTCTCTGAATTCTAAGCAAACTCGAACAGTTTTTTACGCATTGGTCTACGGGATGGTTCTCATCTTCTGTTTTTACTGCCAAGATGCGAATCACATTCACGTCACTCTCTTCCGGCTCAGCAATGTCAACCCAATTGTTCCATTCAGATGGATTGAGCAAGAACTGCGGTCCTTGATGAAACTGGAACTACTCGTTTACGTTCTGTGGGTCAATACCACGACTGCACAGGTCAGCAGGATTTTCGACTCCAGCCACATGACGCCACTGCCGACGATTGGTGTTTCTGAGGATTTTGCCAACACAATTGTTCACGAAAACTTCGAATTTGCACGTTCGTGAGTAAATCCAACGTAACATTGTTTAAGAATCGGTGTGAAAGGTAACGTCTTGTAGGTCCATTCCTAGCTTTCGACAAACGGCGAGGGCTATGTTCAGACCTTAAGCTGCTGCTTGAAGTTCCAGCCTAGGAATTGTAAGGCCTTTGACTGGGTTGACGTGGGTTTTCGACATGACGAAAGACACGTCTATCGAATGGTCTTCATAGACCGAACGGAAGTAAGCCACAGTTCCAAAGCCTTTATAACTTGCATCTGTGAATACATGCAACCGCTGCTACTTACAGCTCCCCTGATTGAATCTGTAACACCGTGGCACCGAAAGCGTCTCCAAATTTTCAAGATGCTCGTACCAGTGTAGAAAACGTAATTCTTCGGGTAGAAGATCATCCCAGCCAATCCTGGTTTCATACGTCCAGATGTCTTGAAGAAGAGACTTCATCAAGAAGGTTACAGGCGCTACGAGACCCAATGGATCGTAAGCACTGGAAATGATGCTTAGGAACGTTCGCTTGGTAAGAGTGTTAGGGTTTGATAACTTCTGAATTGAATGTTAACATGTCTCTCTCACCATCCCACATCACGCCAAGGGTTCGTTCAACGGGCAATTTATCCAGGTCGAGATTCAGAGTTGGTGTGGCGAGTCCGAACTCACGTAAAGCTGCCATCACGTTTCTTGATGACGAAGTCCACTTCGTGAGATTAAAACCACCCAACTGAAGAAGGTTCTTTATTTGGTGGGCCCGTTTAACTACCTCATCTTCGGAATCGAAGGAATCAAGGTAGTTGTCGACGTAGAACGTACGTCGAACACTTTCTGCAGCTTCTGGAAACTGGTCACGATGATCGTCTGCAGTTCGGTTCAGGGCGTAGATACAGGTAGTTGGGGATGAAATTGAGCCAAACACGTGAACGGTCATCTGGTACGTCAATGGAGCAGTACTGCTGCCTGGCGTACGGTAAACAAAACGGTAGGCTGACTGATCTTCTTCGGGAACTTGAACCTGATGAAACATCTCTTCGATGTCTGCACCAACCGGGATGAAATTTTGCCGGAACCGGATAAGAACACCCAACAAGCTAACCAGCAAATTGGGACCCCGCAAAAGATTTTGGTTGATCGATGTTCCGCCATACTCGGCAGCTCCATCGAAAACAACACGAACTTTGGTCGATGAGCTAAACGGATTCATGACTCCGTGATGAGGTAGATACCACGTTTTGTTGCTTTCCTTCAATGCCTCTTGAGTTGTGAGAAGCCTGGCATGTTTTAATGCGATGTACTTCTGGACTACGGCATCGTATTTTCGGGCGAAGTCAGCATCTCGATGGAAACGCCTCTCGAGTGCAAAAAGCCTTTTCAAGGCAGACGTCCGATTTTTCGGAACGTTTACGTCATCGGCCCATCAGCCTTCCACATCAAGCCGATCGAAGCCACATCAAGCCACATCCAAGTCTTCGCTTCGTTTTTCTGACCCAATGTGTGTGTTGAAGGGGATATCGGTGTTCTGCGGGCCCGTTGGACCACCCAGGCACCAACCAAAAGGTGTCTTGAAGGCGATGGGCCCTGTTGTTCCAGCCGACGGCTTGATGGAAGCGACATGATCGTGGGCCTCTGCTACGTCGATTCCGATGAGTACGGTTACATCCTCCAGTTGAACGTTCGGGACATCAATACCACGTAGGTGTGTCCAAGATTCAAGCTGCTGAGGGTCGATCGGAGAGTTCGGCGCTACCTTCAAGTTGTCGACGGCGTAAGCATGCTTAACTTCAAACTTGCTCGTACCGTCACGGGATGAAATTGAGAAGTGTACTATGGAAGCACAAACGTTAGACGTGGCCCCATCGTACGATACAACGTTGATGCGTTTAGACGGCCCAACGATTCTCAATTTCTTTACTACATCACTCCTTATCAGTGTGGTGTCACTTCCGGTATCCAAGAAACCGTAGATGTCGAACCACCTTCCACCAACATCAATGCGGATTGGTACGATCTTAAAACGTACACGTCGCTTTAAAGGCTCCCAATGGGTAGCTGTCCCAAGGAATACCGTCGATGTTGGAGCCGATGGAGTGTGTTGATCTGCTGACTTCCGCTGTGGGATGAATTCAGCTCCATGAAGCAAGGTATGATGTCTCGAGCCAGTGCAACCACTAATGGTGCATTTGACGTCTTTCGGACACTCCTTACGTTCGTGGTTGCCGGTGAGGCATAGCAAACACCTTCCGGACTTGAAGATTTTCTCCGCCCTTTTTTCTGGGGAGAGAGAGGTGAAGGCCAAATCGAAATGCACGATTCGATAAGGTTGAGGGCCTTGCCGTGGCATACCAAGCATTTCCAATGCTCCTTTTCTCGGTTCTTCTCTTCTCCGTGTGCGGTCGGCTCCATGGAGGCACGGTTGCTGGGAAAGATACTGCCGTTACTTTCGAGCCTTCCGTTGTCGATACATGGCCAATGGTAGATACATGAGGAACGCTGGGTCTCTTGACCGGCTCCTTTTCATGGAATCTCACGTTTTTGGACGTCGACGTGGGCAAAGACTCGAATACGTTTTTACCATGTTGTTTACTCATGGATTTTAAAGTTACCTAATAATCCAGGTCAAGGATGTTCAATTCTGCTCCCGTCATCTTGCGTTTCTCGCTCCACTTGTCCCTCAGGTATGCCGGCAGCTTCGCTTCAATAGCCATCAGAGTAGTGCGGCTGTGAAGTTCCTGCGCATACTTGGATTGGGATAGGGTCACCACTGCACCATGTAGACGGTTCGCGAAGGATTTTAGGTTGCCAGCTTCTTGATTCTTCAATAGTGGAATCTGGAGCAGGTCATCTAGGTACGTCTGGTTCATAATCTCGGTTCGGCCATAAACTGAATCGAGACGTTCCCACACAACGGAATACATGGAACCATCAGTTAGGCATTCACCGACTTCGTTACGAACGCCTTCTGTTAGGAACTCTTCAAGAATAAACAGAAGGACAGGTGAACCGTTGTATTCGTTTTCGTATAATGCTCGGAATTTGGACTTAAACCGAGCGTAATTCTTCGGATTTCCATCGAACGGCTGGATCGTGAAGTTCGGGGTACGTGGACGACTACAGCAGCCACCATGAGAATGGTTGGAGCTGCCATTAGCAGGCTGGTGCTCAGGGGACGTGTCCGAAGAGGCGTCGTCCCCAATAGAAGGGCCGCAGGCTTGATGCATGATAGGCAGTGGTCTTGAAGGCTGCTCTCGTGAAGAGGTGTCGGCGTCAAGCAGAGTTCTGAGATGCAGTACCGTGGCTTCGAGTGACTTCAAGGTAGACCGGGCGGAAACGTCTTGTCTAGCTGATAGAGTCTGTGGTCGGCTAGGTATGCGTGTTCCTTGGTCGATGACTTGCTCCTGAATCGTTCTCAGGTGCACCTTGCTGACGCCAATCTCCGTTCGAAGGCCCTCGATCTGTGCGTTTAAGTCTAACTTAACCGTTTCGATCTTCTGATCCATGTCTTGCAACGTCTTACGTGAGTCTTTAACCAACTGAGTGTTGGCGGCGATTTCAGTGGACGTGACATGGGAGCTGTCTATGAGTTTGCCTAGTTGCTCACCCATACCCTTTAAAGACTTACTCAACGTTTCCGTAACAGACGTTGCGTTTGCTTCCATCTTGGAACTTTGACTGTTCCAACTTGACTTCCAGCTCCAACATTTGCTTCTAGGGGTGCAGGTCCAGCTGGCTGGTTTGTCTGGGAAGATCGGTTGGCGCTGACCGAGTAGACCTCTTCTGCGATAACGTTGTGCTAATCGTGACGTCTGAAGCTGACGTCCCAATAGAACTGACTGAGTGACCAGACGACGTGGCATACCTAATGGCGAATTTGAGGATTTCCACGTGGTCAGTGTCAAATTGTACCTCCCATTTTTCACATGCTTGACGTTTTGGATCCGTAATATCGGGTAAGCTTTCCATATACTTGTGGTGAAGATCTTTGACATCTTCGTAAATACGAATTAATTCGTCTCGCCATGCTGCAACCTGCAACTTCTTGAGTCTGATGGCTCCCATCTTGTGATCTGCCACTGCTTTTCTGAGCTGATTCGTTAACTTTGTGTGGGCCGCCTTTCTTTTCCCACGTTTCTGCTTGAGATCGTTGTCTGGGAGGAGGGGGCCTTCATTCTTCACTGCTTCTGGCTTCATTTCGTCTTCTATAGAGATATTGCCGCCCGACTCAATACTCTCGGCTTTTGCTACGGCTTCACTCATGACGTAGAAACGTTCAAAGACAAGGAAGTAGTCACACGTAAACGGATGTCGATGATTCACGTAGATACAGCGACGATACAGTCAGATACGCAACGCGTGGTAGACCGGGCTCTGCCTTCAGGCTGGCGTAAACGAATGCCAAAGTCTTGCAACAGGGAATACCCGAAAATTTTACTGAATCTTAACACGTTTTACTAGGGATGACAAGAGAAATGCACGTGTTCGTTAATTCCCGGGTTTAGGCACCATTTGTAACGCACCTGACGTGCTTGCAGGCGCGTTGCAGAGAAAGATAAGAGAATTTACTTGGGGTGGAATTTAATCACACTGTATTTTCTTGTGAGAAAAACGGGGGGACAAAACGTAGAGGACAAACGTAAGGACGAACTTTCTTTAAGATGGGGAAGGGAAAATCAAAACGTAAAAATTGAATGGACGGGCGAGGTAACTTGGTTACAAAAAAGACAAGACTGCCAAAAACAAAACGAGAACACCCGACGACGACGAAGAAGTCCCTTGCCTCCTACAGCCCTGCCCGATGACGGCAGGACTGTAGGTGACAACTGCTTCATAGGAGTGTGAAAGTGGAAAAATTTGAGATGACAGATTTACTGTTACATTATTGAGTGGACCCAGACATAGAAGAAGATGGACAAACGATCGCACATAGAGCGGCAGTGGAAAACAACAAGCTCTTGATTCGAATATTGAGTTATCATTAACACAAGTTTTCAGCATATAATAGCTTGGGAGAAACTCCATTAATGGTCGTCGTCGCCTACGGGCATGAAGATGTCGCTGACTATTTATAGATAACCTCAAACGTTGAAAAAATGGTGAAGCACAAGAGCACCGTCCTACACTACGCTGCAAAATATGGGAACGATGGTCTAGCTTGGGCAGCATGCAGAAAGGAGAGCCACGTCGACATCAACAAAAAGACTATACCAGGAAATCATACGGCCCTACACCTAGCAACAATTTATCGTCAAATTAACGTAATGAATATTTTAATAGGAAACTTTCGTCACCGGAACAAACCACGAGATAACGCAACTGACAGAGACAGGAAAAGCGTGTTGGAAAACTGGGAATACATGAGATGCCGTAAAAGAAAAACTCAAACAGCGAAAAATATTCCAATTAACCAATCTTAAAAAACAAAAAAAGGGGGAAAGAACAACAATATTGAAGATAAAAAAGTTAACTGTTAACAATTGCAAGACCCTACATAAACAAATAACCAATAAAAACACTTAATTATAAAATAGCTGGATCTCCATCACCAACTTCGAATATCCGTTCAAAATCTTCCTGAAGGATGTTCGAGCAGGAAAATAATAAAAAATATCCTCACCTGATTCCAGCCATCACAAGAGTCTAGCAAGATGTTAAGGATAAATATCCCGGTATCTCGCATAGCCAGGATGACGGCTAAAAACAAAAAGGTGAAAACATAAAAAAATAAATAAATAAATAAAGGGAAACCAACTTACACGTAAGAATATTCCCTTATTCCCACTTGGTTTACCAAGAGGGTCTAGACACCCTTTATTTCCCAACCTCTTTTTTTCATGTTTTTAAAATTGCAATTGACGTCTAAAGCACTTAACATAAATTCACATCATAAACAAGGAAAGGTGGGCGTTCAAATTCCTAAAAGGTTAATATTTTTTTGTCATTTTAAAAATCTCTAAATAGCGTTCACGGGAGTAGTTTTATGTGGGAAACGGACGGAGCTTGACGAGTCGTTTTGGGGTATTCTGGACGATACCGTTCAAACGGTTAAAAAAACCGTGACCGTGGCCCCAGGTGATGACCGCCTGTCAAATCTCTAACTAAATAATTGATCAAAATATTTTTTTGTGTGTCGAAAAGAATGCGTGTTTTGAAAATAAGGTGAAAAAGATGCGTGTTTGATGGACGGTGAGTGGAAAGCGTCAATCGTCTTGATCGATACAATTGTTAATGCCGCAATGAAATTTCAAAAATTATCGTTGAACGCAAAAGATCGATTTGTTAATAGTGTTTTCAATCGATCTTTTCCCATTTTTTTGAATTTAAAACTTTGGGACTTAATTTTTGAGTGCTAAGTTTGGGATTTAATTTGTTGAACAAGATTTAAGTCTATTTTTATAGTTTTTTTATATTAAAAAAATATTTTAAATTTTAGTTTTAAAAATGATTTTTAATCGTTAATAAATGGTTGTGTTCTTTGTTAGTTTTGAGATCGAAGCTTTAGAAATCGCTTTTTTTCATTTTTTGACAATGTTTTGATCGTCGGGCCCGGGACGGGCTTGGCGATGAAAAAATTTCGATTCGCCCACTTAAGCGTTAAACCAAGTGGGGACCTGCAGCTGGATGCTCCTTTATTAAGACTCTGTGGTTACCGAAATCACGGGCCAAGGGAGGAGAAAATGGATTATTCAGCATAGAAAACAATAGAAGTTGCATTATGTAAGGACTCCCGCTAGAGTTAAGACGTTAATTATAATTAAGTTAACTGCATTTAGTTTAAGTGTGTACAACCTCATATTTCTCCCCAAACCCTTGACCTCCTTTTACGCTATCTCTTTTATTAGTTTATTGCCCCCTTCGGCTGACCAAGGTGTCAATGCCCCCACCTTATCTCTCAACCTTGTTTCCCTTTTTTCGCACCAGTTCACATTTCTTCATGAACTGGTTGCTGATGTTTTCTTTTTTATTACCCCACGCCAACCTTAGCGTCCCCAAGCCAACTAGTGGTATAAAACCCAAAACACGATTTCTTTTCGCGAGTCTTCTCCTAGCTTGTGTGTGTATTAGTTCTCTTGTAGCTGTGTGACCAACTTGTTAGTGTTGAGACGGTATTAGTTCTCTTGTAGCTTTTTAACCGACTTGTGAGTGTTGGAGACGAGTTGAATAAACGGTTCACACCCTACCAACGCACGTCCTTTTCTTCATGCAGCGTTACCATACTCTCCGCGAAGTCGTCTTCAAACCGAATCACCTGGCATCGGAATGGAGTCAATTCAAGCGTAAGTACCACTCCAACGTATCCTTCATTTCTTTCCTACAATCTGTACATTTCACATCCGTGCAGCCGACGTGACTGGCTAGCGGATCATAACCCCATAACTTGTTTACCACCCAAGACAGACTGCCAGAATATTTTCCCTTATTTGCATTAACCATATCTGTGCGTGTCTGTGTTTTATTGTGTGCAGTTAAATCAGTCACCTCAGACGTGACTGATCCAATATTGCAATTATCAGCTCCTTAACATCGGGATGAAATCGGGTAAAGAAACCAAATAGCAACGAAAACAGAAACCTCACCGCAACTTCCAAAACGACGGTGAAGTAACCACGGTGGAACAGTAGAAATTGAAACGAATTAACTTCCATTTTCACGAAGCACAAAACAAAAATTAACGAAGAAACGAAAAATTAAGGAACGATTCAAAAGATTGCTAAGAAAAAAATAAAAGAAGTACATTCAAAAAAGCAGACAAGAGTTGAAATCTATCGTGGCATTCCGATGAAAAAGGAACGTAGACAACCATTTATTAACTAAAGCTTTTATTAGCCTAAAGACAACGAATAACGGTAAAATGGAACATTTCTTGTATTTTCTGTCTCCAACCATATACACATAGCCCAACAAACAAAGAAAACGGCAAAGGAAAGAAAATAGGTCAAACTGGTGACAGCTAAAATAAAAACCTGTTTTCACCTAACTGTTGCCATGCCACATGCCGGAAAGAAGTCAGGAGAAGAAGAAAATCGGATGACGGAAAGGAAAATTGGAGAACCAATTTCTTCTTGTTGAAGGTGAAGGAATTTAATAGGCAACCCCACCCAGCAACAGCAACCACATCCAGCAAGAAGCTCGTCACGTATGCAACCTTTCCTTAGGCTATCTGTTAATCACAGAGGTAAAAATTATTGTAACCTCTCCCTTCTTAACCTCCAATCTTTCATATAAAAGTGCATGATTGTAACATCATAATCGGAAGTGTCTAAGAGTTGTCTCAGAGTACTGTGAAGACTCACTCTGACATAATACAGGTTTCAAAACTTTACACAGCCAAATACGACGCTACTTACCACGCCGAGAGACGGATTGTCTGCCTAGCGACGATGACGGCGACTACGAAGACGTAACGGAAAGCGACGGGGACCCTAAGGAACTTGTTGAGACCGAGAAAACTAAAACAGATCTCACACATAACGAAAAATAATGGAAAGAACAGGAAGAAGTAAGGCCAGAGCCAAGTTCGGTGACTGTGGGTTCTGCGGAGCCTCAGGTACAATCCAGAACCTCAATGTTAAGAGTTTGAAGAATAATCCGCCCGGAGAGAAAAAAAGCGTTTGTTTATTATAAGCAACGTTACCTTAGGTTCCCCAATATGTTCTTCTGGGTTTTGTTGTTTTTTTTTCTTTTTTTTTATTTCTTTTATTGTCTGATTTTGCATTTTTTTTTTTTTTTTTTTGTGCTTTTTGTCGACTTTGTTAGCTGGCCTAAAATATCCCTAGTCCAATGAGAAACGGGCCTTTTCAAGATCAGTAGATCTTGTTGTTGTCAGGGAGGGCCGTGTGCTGCATAATAGCACACAGACTAACTAAGAACAATTGGCAACCACGCCACCCCCTCAACAAAACCCTCTAAACGCCCGACGAAGAGACGGTCGGAACGGGGTGCGATAGAAGTCAGTCCCGGATACGTAACGCGAGAACATAGTCTTGTGTAACGCTTGTCCAAATAGAAAATAAACGTTTCCTTACATCTTTCGTCTCGATACTTAAACGTGGCAAAACAGAAGCCTTTCCATGCTTGAAGAAATATATTAAAGAAAGGGGTGTGACAACAAACACAAATATTTAACAGCGGTAAACGAGCGAAAAGAACAAAGTTATGACACAGAAACAACAAGCCCGAGGCATGGTGATTTGCAAATGGGTGAGAGCTACGGAAAGCATATGTCAGCGAGAATCGCACTACTACACCAATGAGGTTACAAAAATCCAACGTCAACTAACCTAGAGTGACAACAACCAGTCCTGGAAAGACTTGGTTGATGTTTGCAAGTTTCTAAACTAAGCCGAAATGATGGTTATTGGAATCAGGTGTGACAAGAACATGATGAACATGATGATCTTGAATGTTTCCCACCAGCTCATATAGCTGGTTATTCCTGTTGTTTCTTCTGCTGTAACAATGATTTTTCTCATTGCTGTTGAAGAATTGATGCCTGTTTTCATGCTTTGTTCAGCCATTGCTGCTGCGAGATCTGCTATTATGTTCATGTGGCTTGTTGTTATACCATCGCAGGCAGGATTAGCCTGTGGTTCATAGTCGTGTGTATTATCGTTATCGTAGCGGAAGGACGTAGGCAAATCCCGTTCTGATTGTAAAAGTGTTGCTTCGGCTTTCTTCCAAGTACCGTTACGATAGACATGATGTCTTCCATTAAAGTTGACGTAATGGTCTCTCCATTAGCATGGGCTGTACGGGGCAAGTTCCCAGCAGTTTGTGGCGATGGTGAAGTTTTTGAATTGAGGTTGAGGTCCACAGCTTATCTTTTCGGTAGCGAATGTTATTCTAATGGCTCTGCATTGCTTCAACAATACAGTTTCTCCTTGTGCTTGAAGATTCATGCATTCGGGAAGTTGTAGAATGCTGGCTGCTAGCTATCCGTCGTATTGAGCAGCTGAGGTTGCAAGAGCTCTTTTAGTTCGAACTAATTCGCATTGAGTGTTCCTCATGATTTTCAGAATATCATTTTCTTGTTCGGTCAGTTTGTCGCGCACAAACTGTACGTGTGCGGCCAAACCGACTTGAGTGTTGAGTATTTGTTCTAGGGCAGTTACTGTGTTATTTTTACTAGTGTTTGATAAAGTTGTCGTTTCTCGTTGAGGAGGTTCGTAGTCGGAGTCTGCGCTGTCGTCGTCGAGGTTGGGGATTGAGATGAACAGGTGTTCATCTCCAATAACTGTAAATGGTTCGTTTTTATGGCGACAGGCAGTTGTGAGGCATCTGCCTTCTGGTTTAATGTGAAATGCCAACTGCTGTTTCTCGTCTTCGAGGCGAAATGTTCCTGGAGTCGATGTTTTGATGAGAGGGACTTCTCCACTGCTGACAAGTCTGGGAGTGTTGTCGAATGCAGAAGCTACTGTGGTATCCCAGATAATCGTGATATGATTGTGTGTATGAATTCCGTCTGAAACCTTTGCTTTTCCAAGAGTAGTTTCGATGATGTCCTCTTCTGCTTGTCGAATGAGTCTAGTTTCTTCCATCATGCAATTAATTACGTAAGGGGAGATGGTTGAGAACCAGTTTCCAATTGTGGATGGGTCTGGTGTGTAGGTCCCAGTGAATGGTACGTCAACCAAAAAAATTGACGTTTAAAAAAAACGTCAAAGTCATACGTCACGGAAGTTTCCTCCGTAAAAAGTCAACGTCAAAACGTCAAACGTCATCAAACAATTTCCCTACGTCAAAAGTCATGACTTAAGTCATAAAAACGTCAAATTTCCATTTGCATTTATTTAATTAGATTGGAAGTTGTCCGATACTATTTGAAAGACATTTTAAGCAATATTAAGATCTCAAGTAATACACTATACACTATACACTCTTGTCCACCAACAAGAGTTACACGGCTTCGGTTTTATTTTTGGGAAGAGTACGCGGACTATATAAAAGAAGGGGGTGGGAGGTCACGACTTTTACATCGAGGCCCACCTTCCGTATATAGAAACCAACGTGCATTGTTCCTGACTTCATGCTCACTTTCACCGAGATTCGAACTCGGGATCTCTCGTATGGTGAGCGTGCTCGTTAACCAACAGTACACAGCGGAAATGCCAAACTATTGACTTTGATGGAAAATTATGGTTTTTTTCAATCCCGAAACGTCAAACGTCAACGTCAAAGTCGGGGATTTTTTTAGGTTAACGTCAAAAGTCACCAACACGTCATTTTTTGCGGAAAAATGACTTAAGTCGTGACTTATGTCAAAAAATGACTTAAGTAAAAAAATGACGTACCATTCACTGGTAGGTCCATTTGTCGTCGATTAAGTTCATTTGAACGTCGTTGCATCGTTTTGTTTTAGCCATAATTGCGCATTCAGTTAATGATGTTTCCAGCGCAACTGTTTCTGGAACGATTATTTGTTGACCGAAGAAATCTGTAGTGATGTGGTTGATTTTCATCCATCTTTCGCAGATTGACGATTGGAATTAAATTCCAGCTCTTCTGTTTGTCCATGTAATCGACTTTTTTTTTGCGTTGGTTTCAGCAATAACGGGCAATTCTCGTCATTCGTTCGTAAATCTTCTTTTGCTGCTGGATTATCGCAGTTGCAGATTATAGTCTCGAATGCCAATGCAGTGGTGCATAATATTGTTGTTAGCATGGGATAAAGTCTATTTTACCCAACCAAATTTACTTTATTGTTACTTTACTTTTACTGAATTCAGAGAAGCAAGTATACTGAACTGATCTGTATCCACTTGTAAACTGAATAAATGTTCTGCGTAAATTCCAATGTTGCCAACTGTTGGAATGCAATGTTGCCGTCATTAATTGGTAATATAGATTAAATAGGTGTATAGATATTGCAAAATATTTGTATGGAATCATTACTCTGCTAGCTCAGTGGTATAGCATTGGATTGTTAATAAAAAGGATCTAGGTTCAAATATAGTGGTTGGATGTAAATTTATTATTATATGTTTAGTATTCTGTTTATTCAATTGGTTATTAAGTTGATAAAGTGATTCTAGTATTTACTTTAGTAGTATTACGACATTTTAAAAAGTATTGGTTAGTTAAGTAGTTATGTATTGTAGGTGTTTGATAATTAAGTTAGAAATTTTTTTACTATACTTAATTAATTAATATTTAGGGGTGTGTTGTTACTTAATATTAGTATTGATTCAGGTTTGGCTACTAATGTATCTATTTTCATGAGTTCCTCAAGTGATATTATTAAGAGTAATAGTGAAATGCTTGAAAAGTTTTATTACAAATGCAAAAAAAGGAAATCCAGTTCAAAATATCAAATACCATTTGATGAACTGTGTTAGACATCTTTTACCATAACAATGATTTGTTCTGTGCTTACTCCAATGGATTTGTACAAATACTTAGTGGAAATTGGATTTATTGATAGCAGCGTGTCTTCGTATTGTCTTCAGTGTTCTGGGCAACTAACATTGGTAATTATTTACAATAAGCTATGTACTAAGATATTAGTTGTATTATTTACATTTATTAATAGATTCCTTCTACTACTGTCATTGATGGTTGCCAACTGAAATGTAATAATAGAATTGGAGTTAATGGTAGTAATATCAAAACAAAGTTGTATTCTAAAAAATTTACTATTAGAAGATATTCTTGGTTTCACAAATCTCATCTAATTATTCATGAGATCTTAACACTAACGTATTATTGGTGGAGTGAAATTTCTCAGAAGTATGTGGAAAATGATTTGGATTTAGGTATGTTTTTGTTTTATGTAGGTAACTATGTGTTAAGTTACTGTGTTATATTTTAGTTCATTACTGGTTTGTTGTCTTATTCTGTAATTTTATTTTTTTGTATACCTAATATGATTATACTGTACTGTTATTTTATACTATACTATACTATACTATACTATACTATACTCATGTATCCCTGTACTATATCATACTATACTCATATTATACTATACTATACTCATACTATACTCATACTAAATATACAGAGCAACATGCAACTGAACGTGAATAAAC
>NW_025533372.1:0-33113 GCF_020631705.1 Daphnia magna | reverse complement strand
GCAACAGCATCAAAATCTCTATTCAATCGTGTTTTCTTCTGCAGGTTCTTGGAAAATAGTATACTTGTATTCAATGTGAATACACTGTTATACCATGAGTTTTTACTTCTATATGTAAACAGCATGGAATATACTTGTATTCAATGTGAATACACTGTTATACCATGAGTTTTTACTTCTATATGTAAACTGCATCAAATATACTTGTATTCAATGTGAATACACTGTTATACCATGAGTTTTTACTTCTATATGTAAACAGCATCAAATATACTTGTATTCAATGTGAATACACTGTTATACCATGAGTTTTTTTCTTCTATATGTAAACAGCATCAAATATACTTGTATTCAATGTGAATACACTGTTATACCATGAGTTTTTACTTCTATATGTAAACAGCATCAAATATACTTGTATTCAATGTGAATACACTGTTATACCATGAGTTTTTACTTCTATATGTAAACTGCATGGAATATACTTGTATTCAATGTGAATACACTGTTATACCATGAGTTTTTACTTCTATATGTAAACTGCATGGAATATACTTGTATTCAATGTGAATACACTGTTATACCATGAGTTTTTACTTCTATATGTAAACTGCATCAAATATACTTCAGTATTCAATGTGAATACACTGTTATACCATGAGTTTTTACTTCTATATGTAAACAGCATCAAATATACTTGTATTCAATGTGAAAATTTATTATTATGATTATTTACTTTCTATAGTTTTTATGTAAACAGCATCAAATATACTTGTATTCAATGTGAATACACTGTTATACCATGAGTTTTTACTTCTATATGTAAACTGCATGGAATATACTTGTATTCAATGTGAATACACTGTTATACCATGAGTTTTTACTTCTATATGTAAACTGCATCAAATATACTTGTATTCAATGTGAATACACTGTTATACCATGAGTTTTTTTCTTCTATATGTAAACTGCATGGAATATACTTGTATTCAATGTGAATACACTGTTAATACCATGAGTTTTTACTTCTATATGTAAACTGCATGAGAATATACTTGTATTCAATGTGAATACACTGTTATACCATGAGTTTTTACTTCTATATGTAAACAGCATGAAATATACTTGTATTCAATGTGAATACACTGTTATACCATGAGTTTTTACTTCTATATGTAAACAGCATCAAATATACTTGTATTCAATGTGAATACACTGTTATACCATGAGTTTTTACTTCTATATGTAAACTGCATCAAATATACTTGTATTCAATGTGAATACACTGTTATACCATGAGTTTTTACTTCTATATGTAAACAGCATCAAATATACTTGTATTCAATGTGAATACACTGTTATACCATGAGTTTTTACTTCTATATGTAAACAGCATCAAATATACTTGTATTCAATGTGAATACACTGTTATACCATGGTGTTTTACTTCTATATGTAAACTGCATCGAATATACTTGTATTCAATGTGAATACACTGTTATACCATGAGTTTTTACTTCTATATGTAAACTGCATGGAATATACTTGTATTCAATGTGAATACACTGTTATACCATGAGTTTTTACTTCTATATATAAACTGCATGGAATATACTTGTATTCAATGTGAATAACACTGTTATACCATGAGTTTTTACTTCTATATGTAAACTGCATGGAATATACTTGTATTCAATGAATGAATACACTGTTATACCATGAGTTTTTACTTCTATATGTAAACTGCATGGAATATACTTGTATTCAATGTGAATACACTGTTATACCATGAGTTTTTACTTCTATATATAAACTGCATGGAATATACTTGTATTCAATGTGAATACACTGTTATACCATGAGTTTTTACTTCTATATGTAAACTGCATGGAATATACTTGTATTCAATGTGAATACACTGTTATACCATGAGTTTTTACTTCTATATGTAAACAGCATCAAATATACTTGTATTCAATGTGAATACACTGTTATACCATGAGTTTTTACTTCTATATGTAAACAGCATCAAATATACTTGTATTCAATGTGAATACACTGTTATACCATGAGTTTTTACTTCTATATGTAAACTGCATGGAATATACTTGTATTCAATGTAAATACACTGTTATACCATGAGTTTTTACTTCTATATGTAAACTGCATGGAATATACTTGTATTCAATGTGAATACACTGTTATACCATGAGTTTTTACTTCTATATGTAAACTGCATGGAATATACTTGTATTCAATGTGAATACACTGTTATACCATGAGTTTTTACTTCTATATGTAAACTGCATGGAATATACTTGTATTCAATGTGAATACACTGTTATACCATGAGTTTTTACTTCTATATGTAAACAGCATCAAATATACTTGTATTCAATGTGAATACACTGTTATACCATGAGTTTTTACTTCTATATGTAAACTGCATGGAATATACTTGTATTCAATGTGAATACACTGTTATACCATGAGTTTTTACTTCTATATATAAACTGCATGGAATATACTTGTATTCAATGTGAATACACTGTTATACCATGAGTTTTTACTTCTATATGTAAACTGCATGGAATATACTTGTATTCAATGTGAATACACTGTTATACCATGAGTTTTTACTTCTATATGTAAACAGCATCAAATATACTTGTATTCAATGTGAATACACTGTTATACCATGAGTTTTTACTTCTATATGTAAACAGCATCAAATATACTTGTATTCAATGTGAATACACTGTTATACCATGAGTTTTTACTTCTATATGTAAACTGCATGGAATATACTTGTATTCAATGTGAATACACTGTTATACCATGAGTTTTTACTTCTATATGTAAACTGCATGGAATATACTTGTATTCAATGTGAATACACTGTTATACCATGAGTTTTTACTTCTATATGTGAAACTGCATGGAATATACTTGTATTCAATGTGAATACACTGTTATACCATGAGTTTTTACTTCTATATGTAAACTGCATGGAATATACTTGTATTCAATGTGAATACACTGTTATACCATGAGTTTTTACTTCTATATGTAAACAGCATCAAATATACTTGTATTCAATGTGAATACACTGTTATACCATGAGTTTTTACTTCTATATGTAAACAGCATCAAATATACTTGTATTCAATGTGAATACACTGTTATACCATGAGTTTTTACTTCTATATGTAAACTGCATGGAATATACTTGTATTCAATGTGAATACACTGTTATACCATGAGTTTTTACTTCTATATGTAAACTGCATGGAATATACTTGTATTCAATGTGAATACACTGTTATACCATGAGTTTTTACTTCTATATGTAAACTGCATCAAATATACTTGTATTCAATGTGAATACACTGTTTATACCATGAGTTTTTACTTCTATATGTAAACTGCATGGAATATACTTGTATTCAATGTGAATACACTGTTATACCATGAGTTTTTACTTCTATATGTAAACAGCATCGAATATACTTGTATTCAATGTGAATACACTGTTATACCATGAGTTTTTACTTCTATATGTAAACTGCATCAAATATACTTGTATTCAATGTGAATACACTGTTATACCATGAGTTTTTACTTCTATATGTAAACAGCATCAAATATACTTGTATTCAATGTGAATACACTGTTATACCATGAGTTTTTACTTCTATATGTAAACAGCATCAAATATACTTGTATTCAATGTGAATACACTGTTATACCATGAGTTTTTACTTCTATATGTAAACAGCATCAAATATACTTGTATTCAATGTGAATACACTGTTATACCATGAGTTTTTACTTCTATATGTAAACAGCATCAAATATACTTGTATTCAATGTGAATACACTGTTATACCATGAGTTTTTACTTCTATATGTAAACAGCATCAAATATACTTGTATTCAATGTGAATACACTGTTATACCATGAGTTTTTACTTCTATATGTAAACTGCATGGAATATACTTGTATTCAATGTGAATACACTGTTATACCATGAGTTTTACTTCTATATGTAAACTGCATGGAATATACTTGTATTCAATGTGAATACACTGTTATACCATGAGTTTTTACTTCTATATGTAAACTGCATCAAATATACTTGTATTCAATGTGAATACACTGTTATACCATGAGTTTTTACTTCTATATGTAAACAGCATCAAATATACTTGTATTCAATGTGAATACACTGTTATACCATGAGTTTTTACTTCTATATGTAAACTGCATGGAATATACTTGTATTCAATGTGAATACACTGTTATACCATGAGTTTTTACTTCTATATGTAAACTGCATGGAATATACTTGTATTCAATGTGAATACACTGTTATACCATGAGGTTTTACTTCTATATGTAAACTGCATGGAATATACTTGTATTCAATGTGAATACACTGTTATACCATGAGTTTTTACTTCTATATGTAAACTGCATCAAATATACTTGTATTCAATGTGAATACACTGTTATACCATGAGTTTTTACTTCTATATGTAAACTGCATGGAATATACTTGTATTCAATGTGAATACACTGTTATACCATGAGTTTTTACTTCTATATGTAAACTGCATGGAATATACTTGTATTCAATGTGAATACACTGTTATACCATGAGTTTTTACTTCTATATGTAAACTGCATCGAATATACTTGTATTCAATGTGAATACACTGTTATACCATGAGTTTTTACTTCTATATGTAAACTGCATCGAATATACTTGTATTCAATGTGAATACACTGTTATACCATGAGTTTTTACTTCTATATGTAAACTGCATGGAATATACTTGTATTCAATGTGAATACACTGTTATACCATGAGTTTTTACTTCTATATGTAAACTGCATGGAATATACTTGTATTCAATGTGAATACACTGTTATACCATGAGTTTTTACTTCTATATGTAAACTGCATCAAATATACTTGTATTCAATGTGAATACACTGTTATACCATGAGTTTTTACTTCTATATGTAAACTGCATCAAATATACTTGTATTCAATGTGAATACACTGTTATACCATGAGTTTTTACTTCTATATGTAAACTGCATGGAATATACTTGTATTCAATGTGAATACACTGTTATACCATGAGTTTTTACTTCTATATGTAAACTGCATGGAATATACTTGTATTCAATGTGAATACACTGTTATACCATGAGTTTTTACTTCTATATGTAAACTGCATCGAATATACTTGTATTCAATGTGAATACACTGTTATACCATGAGTTTTTACTTCTATATGTAAACTGCATGGAATATACTTGTATTCAATGTGAATACACTGTTATACCATGAGTTTTTACTTCTATATGTAAACTGCATCAAATATACTTGTATTCAATGTGAATACACTGTTATACCATGAGTTTTTACTTCTATATGTAAACTGCATGGAATATACTTGTATTCAATGTGAATACACTGTTATACCATGAGTTTTTACTTCTATATGTAAACTGCATGGAATATACTTGTATTCAATGTGAATACACTGTTATACCATGAGTTTTTACTTCTATATGTAAACGCATGGAATATACTTGTATTCAATGTGAATACACTGTTATACCATGAGTTTTTACTTCTATATGTAAACTGCATGGAATATACTTGTATTCAATGTGAATACACTGTTATACCATGAGTTTTTACTTCTATATATAAACTGCATGGAATATACTTGTATTCAATGTGAATACACTGTTATACCATGAGTTTTTACTTCTATATGTAAACAGCATCAAATATACTTGTATTCAATGTGAATACACTGTTATACCATGAGTTTTTACTTCTATATGTAAACAGCATCAAATATACTTGTATTCAATGTGAATACACTGTTATACCATGAGTTTTTACTTCTATATGTAAACTGCATCAAATATACTTGTATTCAATGTGAATACACTGTTATACCATGAGTTTTTACTTCTATATGTAAACTGCATCAAATATACTTGTATTCAATGTGAATACACTGTTATACCATGAGTTTTTACTTCTATATGTAAACTGCATCAAATATACTTGTATTCAATGTGAATACACTGTTATACCATGAGTTTTTACTTCTATATGTAAACAGCATCAAATATACTTGTATTCAATGTGAATACACTGTTATACCATGAGTTTTTACTTCTATATGTAAACAGCATCAAATATACTTGTATTCAATGTGAATACACTGTTATACCATGAGTTTTTACTTCTATATGTAAACTGCATGGAATATACTTGTATTCAATGTGAATACACTGTTATACCATGAGTTTTTACTTCTATATGTAAACTGGTCAGAATATACTTGTATTCAATGTGAATACACTGTTATACCATGAGGTTTTACTTCTATATGTAAACTGCATGGAATATACTTGTATTCAATGTGAATACACTGTTATACCATGAGTTTTTACTTCTATATGTAAACAGCATCAAATATACTTGTATTCAATGTGAATACACTGTTATACCATGAGTTTTTACTTCTATATGTAAACAGCATCAAATATACTTGTATTCAATGTGAATACACTGTTATACCATGAGTTTTTACTTCTATATGTAAACTGCATGGAATATACTTGTATTCAATGTGAATACACTGTTATACCATGAGTTTTTACTTCTATATGTAAACACTGCATGGAATATACTTGTATTCAATGTGAATACACTGTTATACCATGAGTTTTTACTTCTATATGTAAACTGCATGGAATATACTTGTATTCAATGTGAATACACTGTTATACCATGAGTTTTTACTTCTATATGTAAACAGCATCAAATATACTTGTATTCAATGTGAATACACTGTTATACCATGAGTTTTTACTTCTATATGTAAACAGCATCAAATATACTTGTATTCAATGTGAATACACTGTTATACCATGAGTTTTTACTTCTATATGTAAACTGCATGGAATATACTTGTATTCAATGTGAATACACTGTTATACCATGAGTTTTTACTTCTATATGTAAACTGCATGGAATATACTTGTATTCAATGTGAATACACTGTTATACCATGAGTTTTTACTTCTATATGTAAACAGCATCAAATATACTTGTATTCAATGTGAATACACTGTTATACCATGAGTTTTTACTTCTATATGTAAACAGCATCAAATATACTTGTATTCAATGTGAATACACTGTTATACCATGAGTTTTTACTTCTATATGTAAACAGCATCAAATATACTTGTATTCAATGTGAATACACTGTTATACCATGAGTTTTTACTTCTATATGTAAACTGCATGGAATATACTTGTATTCAATGTGAATACACTGTTATACCATGAGTTTTTACTTCTATATGTAAACTGCATGGAATATACTTGTATTCAATGTGAATACACTGTTATACCATGAGTTTTTACTTCTATATGTAAACAGCATCAAATATACTTGTATTCAATGTGAATACACTGTTATACCATGAGTTTTTACTTCTATATGTAAACTGCATGGAATATACTTGTATTCAATGTGAATACACTGTTATACCATGAGTTTTTACTTCTATAATTAAAAACTGCATGGAATATACTTGTATTCAATGTGAATACACTGTTATACCATGAGTTTTTACTTCTATATGTAAACTGCATGGAATATACTTGTATTCAATGTGAATACACTGTTATACCATGAGTTTTTACTTCTATATGTAAACAGCATCAAATATACTTGTATTCAATGTGAATACACTGTTATACCATGAGTTTTTACTTCTATATGTAAACAGCATCAAATATACTTGTATTCAATGTGAATACACTGTTATACCATGAGTTTTTACTTCTATATGTAAACTGCATGGAATATACTTGTATTCAATGTGAATACACTGTTATACCATGAGTTTTTACTTCTATATGTAAACTGCATGGAATATACTTGTATTCAATGTGAATACACTGTTATACCATGAGTTTTTACTTCTATATGTAAACTGCATGGAATATACTTGTATTCAATGTGAATACACTGTTATACCATGAGTTTTTACTTCTATATGTAAACTGCATGGAATATACTTGTATTCAATGTGAATACACTGTTATACCATGAGTTTTTACTTCTATGTGTAAACTGCATGGAATATACTTGTATTCAATGTGAATACACTGTTATACCATGAGTTTTTACTTCTATATGTAAACAGCATCAAATATACTTGTATTCAATGTGAATACACTGTTATACCATGAGTTTTTACTTCTATATGTAAACTGCATGGAATATACTTGTATTCAATGTGAATACACTGTTATACCATGAGTTTTTACTTCTATATGTAAACAGCATCAAATATACTTGTATTCAATGTGAATACACTGTTATACCATGAGTGTTTTACTTCTATATGTAAAACTGCATGGAATATACTTGTATTCAATGTGAATACACTGTTATACCATGAGTTTTTACTTCTATATGTAAACTGCATGGAATATACTTGTATTCAATGAAACACTATACCATGAGTTTTACTTCTATATATAAACTGCATGGAATATACTTGTATTCAATGTGAATACACTGTTATACCATGAGTTTTTACTTCTATATGTAAACTGCATGGAATATACTTGTATTCAATGTGAATACACTGTTATACCATGAGTTTTTACTTCTATATGTAAACAGCATCAAATATACTTGTATTCAATGTGAATACACTGTTATACCATGAGTTTTTACTTCTATATGTAAACAGCATCAAATATACTTGTATTCAAATGTGAATACACTGTTATACCATGAGGTTTTACTTCTATATGTAAACTGCATCGGAATATAACTTGTATTCCAATGTGAATACACTGTATACCATGAGTTTTTACTTCTATATGTAAACAGCATGGAATATACTTGTATTCAATGTGAATACACTGTTATACCATGAGTTTTTACTTCTATATGTAAACACTCATGGAATATACTTGTATTCAATGTGAATACACTGTTATACCATGAGTTTTTACTTCTATATGTAAACAGCATCAAATATACTTGTATTCAATGTGAATACACTGTTATACCATGAGTTTTTACTTCTATATGTAAACTGCATGGAATATACTTGTATTCAATGTGAATACACTGTTATACCATGAGTTTTTACTTCTATATGTAAACTGCATCAAATATACTTGTATTCAATGTGAATACACTGTTATACCATGAGTTTTTACTTCTATATATAAAACTGCATGGAATATACTTGTATTCAATGTGAATACACTGTTATACCATGAGTTTTTACTTCTATATGTAAACTGCATGAAATATACTTGTATTCAATGTGAATACACTGTTATACCATGAGTTTTTACTTCTATATGTAAACTGCATCGAAATATACTTGTATTCAATGTGAATACACTGTTATACCATGAGTTTTTACTTCTATATGTAAACAGCATCAAATATACCTTGTATTCAATGTGAATACACTGTTATACCATGAGTTTTTACTTCTATATGTAAACAGCATCAAATATACTTGTATTCAATGTGAATACACTGTTATACCATGAGTTTTTACTTCTATATGTAAACAGCATCAAATATACTTGTATTCAATGTGAATACACTGTTATACCATGAGTTTTTACTTCTATATGTAAACTGCATGGAATATACTTGTATTCAATGTGAATACACTGTTATACCATGAGTTTTTACTTCTATATGTAAACTGCATCAAATATACTTGTATTCAATGTGAATACACTGTTATACCATGAGTTTTTACTTCTATATGTAAACAGCATCAAATATACTTGTATTCAATGTGAATACACTGTTATACCATGAGTTTTTACTTCTATATGTAAACATGCATGGAATATACTTGTATTCAATGTGAATACACTGTTATACCATGAGTTTTTACTTCTATATGTAAACTGCATGGAATATACTTGTATTCAATGTGAATACACTGTTATACCATGAGTTTTTACTTCTATATGTAAACTGCATGGAATATACTTGTATTCAATGTGAATACACTGTTATACCATGAGTTTTTACTTCTATATGTAAACTGCATGGAATATACTTGTATTCAATGTGAATACACTGTTATACCATGAGTTTTTACTTCTATATGTAAACAGCATCAAATATACTTGTATTCAATGTGAATACACTGTTATACCATGAGTTTTTACTTCTATATGTAAACAGCATCCCGTACGAAACTTTTAGCTTAGATTTTGAACTGTTAGCTAATAACAGCTCGCGCTGTGCTAGGCTAAAAAATCAAAGCAGCTATCATGCTGCAATCACCTCGAAATTTTTCATGTTAACATAATTCACCTTTTTGTTAGCAGATATCAGCTTTTTTTTTCCAAGCTAGGGCGTTTTCCTATCTTGCTTGAAAAAATAAACCTTAGAAACAGCTTGAATTTTTACCCCTAAATTTATTTCCTAACTATAAGCTAATTCCAGTATGGAATTTTCAATCTAGAGTTTTGCTCCACTTTTATTAGCAGATTCTAAGCTTTTATTTTCCAAGCTAGGGCGTTTTCCTATCTTGCTTGAAATAATAAACCTTAAAACCAGCTTGAATTTTCCCCCTAAATTTATTTCCTAACTATAAGCTAATTCCAGTATGGAATTTTCAATCTAGAGTTTTGCTCCACTTTTTTTAGCAGATTATAAGCTTTTATTTTTTTAAGCTAGGGCGTTTTCTACTGGCTTGAAATTATTAACCTAAAAATCAGCTCGAATTTTTCCCCCTTAATTATTTATCCCAACTTTTCAGCTAATTCTAGTATAGAATTTGTAATCTTCTGCTGTGAAATATTCGCCTCCCATCGATAATATTTCATTTTTAAATTTCCCCGGTCAAAGTAGAAAATTGATTGGGCTTTCCACAGAATTAACTGCTCGTCGTCCAAGTGACATAATGAAAAAGTGCGTTATAGGATTTCATAATGAACTTACGGAAATTTTTGTTGTTACTCCTCTTGTCAATTATCTTGAAACTGATTAATACAGATTAATGAAAATCATCAATATGCTAATGTTTCAAAATTATATAAACTCAAATCAAAGAAAAAATCATCGATCGAAATTTGGCAGCTACGCCTTTGTTTTTTAATCGATTGAAATTTGGCAGCTATGCACTGAATTTTCGCGCTCGAAGTGTTAGCATATAGACTGAGTCTGTGGTGTAAGTCTAAGTAAAGATGTCTGGCTGTCTGCTTCTTCACTGACTTTTCTCTTACATTTAATATCAGTACGTACATATTTGCAATGGCAGACCCACTGATCTATATACTTGTCACTTTTACTGCTAAAAGTGGAGAATTGGGCATTGGCACATTGGAGGCCATAGCAGTGCCGAAAGATTTCCATGACCAAAGTTTCGATCATCAGCTCGAGCAATTAAAAGGTTTTATTGGAACAAAAAAGTTATTGGAATCAAGTAAGCACATACTTTTTGTTATTTATTGATATTGTTCTAAATTGCTATGTATTTAGTTGGCCTAAGTTTCCCAGCAATCCTGGTTGGAACCTACCAGTTCAGTCGACTACCAAATCTAGATCCCAAGTTCAACATGAAGTGAGATCATGTAAAGTTATCTCGTTCTCAGGTAGTACAACTTCATATTACTACACGTGTTATTTTTCTTAAAGTTTTTGTTGTGCAGAGGACAGAGATGTGGTGGTGGCAGTACGTGATGCCATGGTGCCTCCTATCAGTGTCAAAAAGGCAGTAGCCAAAAAATCAACTCCGAAGTCATCTGCAACTCAGAAACATGGCACTGGCCATAAATCTACCTCTCCACCACGTAACTTGCCAGTTGAAAAGTCAGCAACAGGTAGTACCAATGTTTTTCATTATTTACAATGTCGTACTTTAACCTGCTACACAGTTATTAGGAAGACCATGGGCATCTCAGAAGAAGACATGGAAGGGTTAGATTGCCATTTGATCACTGGGGAAAATGAAGACAAGTCCGATACATCTGCTGACAGCAGCCTTGATCATGATGATAATCAGCAACGATTTTTTTCTTCAGAATCAGAGGACGAAGATTTGATTCCTCCTACTCCACCTCCGCCTCCAATGAAGAGAAAACGAGGCGATCAGTCTTTCAAATCATCGAGCGACACCAAATCTAAGGTTTTTTTGTTTTATGGTAAACACGTAATAGTACCTCAGTCATTATTGATTTTTATTTTATAGAGAAATTCAAGTCACAACAAGGAAAATTCATCTGTCACACCAAGAAGAAACGAAAAGTCATCAGCAAAGAATTCTGATCCTCAGATTCTTACTTCTTTGGACGTCAACATAGTTGACACCCCCCAAGTTCCACAACAAAAGAAAACCCGAAGCGTGTGCAGGTAAATGCAACATAATTGTAAGAATTATTTGTTTATTATATTTGTATTTTCCGTTTAAGGACGAACAATGGACGGAGCTAGTTGATGCTGAGTTTCATGGCCGTAATGAATACATGGATCAAATTGATGAGCTGAAAAAGAAATCTCGTTTCTCAACGAGCAAATTCGGAATTCTACCTTTGATCTAGAAATTGAGAGACGTGATTTCGATGACAGAATTTCCGAAAAAGATGCTACAATTCTTCGCTTACAAGAAGAAGTAAAGTCCCTGAAAGAGATGAATCCCCTGGCCTTGTCCAAAAGTTAGTTTTCTCTTTGAAACTGTCCAAACTCTTATTTTTATCTTGACATTTCATTTCATTCTTGTTAGGTCTTAATGAAGGGTTGGTTATACTGCAGTCCACTTTGGAAACCTTGACAATTAGTCAACTTAATTCTGAACAATCACGTGTTCAGTTGCAAAGTGAAAGCAGTAGAAGAACCAACAAAGTCAAGCTTCACAAAGATTATGACACAACTATTAATCAAAATGAGCTAGCAATCGCAGTGTCCTATGGGAAGTCTGGTTCAAAAAAAAAGTGAGTTTTTAAGATTGCTTGTGTTATTAAGGATAACTCTAATAGTTGTTTTATGTGTACACAGGGACATGAGCAAAATGATCAATGTGATCATGGAAGCACTGTGGGACAGGGAATTCATGTCCAAACACAGCCTTACCGGAAAGAAGGCACCCACTGACAAGTCAAATAATCCGGCGAAAGAGGCCCTTCCTAAGGATGATGTACAAGCAATTACGAGTAAGTATAAGTATAAGAATTTAAGAACGAACAATTTACACAATATTAACGTTTTGATTTTCATTTTAGGTTTCGTTGTGGAGTTTTGGGCAACCAAACACAAGTTGGCAATCGATCCATCCATGGTCCACCCTTGCATCACATCCAAACTTCTAGGGGAGCATACGGCTAACAAGTCAAGAGAGAAATTGGTCGTGGAAGACGATGACGATGACCAACAATTACAGCAATAAATTGGCGAATTTTTTTTTATTTTTTTTTTTTTTTTTTTTTTTTTTTTTTATTTTTTTTTTTTTTTTTTTTTTTTTTTTTTTTTTTTTTTTTTTTTTTTTTTTTTTTTTTTTTTTTTTTTTTTTTTTTTTTTTTTTTTTTTTTTTTCCCCTTTTTTTTTTTTTTTTTCACAAAATTTTTTTTTTTTTTTTTTCTTTCCCCCCCCCCCCCCTTTTTTTTTTTTTTTTTTTTTTTTTTTTTTTTTTTTTTTTTTTTTTTTTTTTTTTTTTTTTTTTTTTTTTTTTTTTTTTTTTTTTTTTTTTTTTTTTTTTTTTTTTTTTTTTTTTTTTTTTTTTTTTTTTTTTTTTTTTTTTTTTTTTTTTTTTTTTTTTTTTTTTTTTTTTTTTTTTTTTTTTTTTTTTTTTTTTTTTTAAACCCCCCCCCCCCCCCTCCTTTTTTTTTTTTTTTTTTTTTTTTTTTTTTTTTTTTTTTTTTTTTTTTTTTGGGTTTTTTTTTTTTTTTCTCCCCCCCCCCCCCCCCCAAATTTTCCTTTTTGTAAATTTTTTTTTTTTATTGATGTTAAATTGAATTAACGCGGAAGTGGCCAAAACTGTAATTGAACTTAGATATTGCTCGTATTCTTATTGTGTTCATTTTAAATGTAAAAATGTATGTGTGGTGTGTTTTAATCGATGTCCCTCCAAGGCCTACTTGTAACATGGAAAAGAATTTGATTAAACCAAAGATGGTTTAATTTCAATACAAAGATTTCAGTTCCTTTAAAGCTAATAAATTTCAAGCTACATTTAATCTCAAGATTCCAAGCTTATAAATTTCAAGCTACCAATAATCTAAGATATTCAAGCTTATAAGTTTCAAGCTACCTTAAATCTAAGATTTTAAGCTAATTTTAGCTATGAAAAACAAAGCTGACACTACCCTAAATTTCCCAATATGAAATTTAAAAATTTTGACATGAAAATTTCTAGCTAAAACCACCTAACTTCGTAGCTAATTCTAGCACGGAATTAGCTAAAGGTTTCGTACGGGTACTTGTATTCAATGTGAATACACTGTTATACCATGAGTTTTTACTTCTATATGTAAACTGCATGGAATATACTTGTATTCAATGTGAATACACTGTTATACCATGAGTTTTTACTTCTATATGTAAACTGCATGGAATATACTTGTATTCAATGTGAATACACTGTTATACCATGAGTTTTTACTTCTATATGTAAACAGCATCAAATATACTTGTATTCAATGTGAATACACTGTTATACCATGAGTTTTTACTTCTATATGTAAACAGCATCAAATATACTTGTATTCAATGTGAATACACTGTTATAAAATGAGTTTTTACTTCTATATGTAAACAGCATCAAATATACTTGTATTCAATGTGAATACACTGTATTACCATGAGTTTTTACTTCTATATGTAAACTGCATGGAATATACTTGTATTCAATGTGAATACACTGTTATACCATGAGTTTTTACTTCTATATGTTAACTGCATGGAATATACTTGTATTCAATGTGAATACACTGTTATACCATGAGTTTTTACTTCTATATGTAAACAGCATCAAATATACTTGTATTCAATGTGAATACACTGTTATACAATGAGTTTTTACTTCTATATGTAAACGGCATCAAATATACTTGTATTCAATGTGAATACACTATTGTACCATGAGTTTTTACTTCTATATGTAAACAGCATCAAATATACTTGTTTTCAATGTGAATACACTGTTATACCATGAGTTTTTACTTCTATATGTAAGCAGCATCAAATATACTTGTATTCAATGTGAATACACTGTTATACCATGAGTTTTTACTTCTATATGTAAACTGCATGGAATATACTTGTATTCAATGTGAATACACTGTTATACCATGAGTTTTTACTTCTATATGTTAACTGCATGGAATATACTTGTATTCAATGTGAATACACTGTTATATCATGAGTTTTTACTTCTATATGTAAACTGCATGCAATATACTTGTATTCAATGTGAATACACTGTTATACCATGAGTTTTTACTTCTATATGTAAACAGCATCAAATATACTTGTATTCAATGTGAATACACTGTTATACCATGAGTTTTTACTTCTATATGTAAACAGCATCAAATATACTTGTATTCAATGTGAATACACTGTTATACCATGAGTTTTTACTTCTATATGTAAACTGCATGGAATATACTTGTATTCAATGTGAATACACTGTTATACCATGAGTTTTTACTTCTATATGTAAACTGCATGGAATATACTTGTATTCAATGTGAATACACTGTTATACCATGAGTTTTTACTTCTATATGTAAACAGCATCAAATATACTTGTATTCAATGTGAATACACTGTTATACCATGAGTTTTAACTTCTATATGTAAACAGCATCAAATATACTTGTATTCAATGTGAATAAACTGTTATACCATGAGTTTTTACTTCTATATGTAAACTACATGGAATATACTTGTATTCAATGTGAATACACTGTTATACCATGAGTTTTTACTTCTATATGTAAACAGCATCAAATATACTTGTATTCAATGTGAATACACTGTTATACCATGAGTTTTTACTTCTATATGTAAACTGCATGGAATATACTTGTATTCAATGTGAATACACTGTTATACCATGAGTTTTTACTTCTATATGTAAACTGCATGGACTATACTTGTATTCAATGTAGATACACTGTTATACCATGAGTTTTTACTTCTATATGTAAACAGCATCAAATATACTTGTATTCAATGTGAATACACTGTTATACCATGAGTTTTTACTTCTATATTTAAACTGCATGGAATATACTTGTATTCAATGTGAATACACTGTTATACCATGAGTTTTTACTTCTATATGTAAACAGCATCAAATATACTTGTATTCAATGTGAATACACTGTTATCCCATGAGTTTTTACTTCTATATGTAAACAGCATCAAATATACTTGTATTCAATGTGAATACACTGTTATACCATGAGTTTTTACTTCTATATGTAAACTGCATGGAATATATTTGTATTCAATGTGAATACACTGTTATACCATGAGTTTTTACTTCTATATGTAAACTGCATGGAATATACTTGTATTCAATGTGAATACACTGTTATACCATGAGTTTTTACTGCTATATGTAAACTGCATGGAATATACTTGTATTCAATGTGAATACACTGTTATACCATGAGTGTTTACTTCTATATGTAAACTGCATGGAATATACTTGTATTCAATGTGAATACACTGTTATACCATGAGTTTTTACTTCTATATGTAAACTGCATGGAATATACTTGTATTCAATGTGAATACACTGTTATACCATGAGTTTTTACTT
Organism: Daphnia magna; assembly: GCF_020631705.1. Lineage (NCBI taxonomy): Eukaryota > Metazoa > Arthropoda > Branchiopoda > Diplostraca > Daphniidae > Daphnia > Daphnia magna. The sequence goes on along the minus strand of NW_025533372.1, from coordinate 16,234 downwards.
CTATATGTAAACAGCATCAAATATACTTGTATTCAATGTGAATACACTGTTATACCATGAGTTTTTACTTCTATATGTAAACTGCATGGAATATACTTGTATTCAATGTGAATACACTGTTATACCATGAGTTTTTACTTCTATATGTAAACAGCATCAAATTTACTTGTATTCAATGTGAATACACTGTTATACCATGAGTTTTTACTTCTATGTGTAAACAGAATCAAATATACTTGTATTCAATGTGAATACACTGTTATACCATGAGTTTTTACTTCTATATGTAAACAGCATCAAATATACTTGTATTCAATGTGAATACACTGTTATACCATGAGTTTTTACTTCTATATGTAAACTGCATGGAATATACTTGTATTCCATGTGAATACACTGTTATACCATGAGTTTTTACTTCTATATGTAAACTGCATGAATATACTTGTATTCAATGTGAATACACTGTTATACCATGAGTTTTTACTTCTATATGTAAACTGCATGGAATATACTTGTATTCCATGTGAATACACTGTTATACCATGAGTTTTTACTTCTATATGTAAACTGCATGGAATATACTTGTATTCAATGTGAATACACTGTTATACCATGAGTTTTTACTTCTATATGTAAACTGCATGGAATATACTTGTATTCAATGTGAATACACTGTTATACCATGAGTTTTTACTTCTATATGTAAACATCATCAAATATACTTGTATTCAATGTGAATACACTGTTATACCATGAGTTTTTACTTCTATATGTAAACAGCATCAAATATACTTGTATTCAATGTGAATACACTGTTATACCATGAGTTTTTACTTCTATATGTAAACTGCATGGAATATACTTGTATTCAATGTGAATACACTGTTATACGATGAGTTTTTACTTCTATATGTAAACTGCATGGAATATAGTTGTATTCAATGTGAATACACGGTATACAATGAGTTTTTACTTCTATATGTAAACAGCATCAAATATACTTGTATTCAATGTGAATACACTGTTATACCATGAGTTTTTACTTCTATATGTAAACATCATCAAATATACTTGTATTTAATGTGAATAAACTGTTATACCATGAGTTTTTACTTCTATATGTAAACTGCATGGAATATACTTGTATTCAATGTGAATACACTGTTATACCATGAGTTTTACTTCTATATGTAAACTGAATGGAATATACTTGTATTCAATGTGAATACACTGTTATACAATGAGTTTTTACTTCTATATGTAAACAGCATCAAATATACTTGTATTCAATGTGAATACACTGTTATACCATGAGTTTTCACTTCTATATGTAAACAGCATCAAATATACTTGTATTCAATGTGAATACACTGTTATACCATGAGTTTTTACTTCTATATGTAAACAGCATCAAATATACTTGTATTCAATGTGAATACACTGTTATACCATGAGTTTTTACTTCTATATGTAAGCACTGCATCAAATATACTTGTATTCAATGTGAATACACTGTTATACCATGAGTTTTTACTTCTATATGTAAACAGCATCAAATATACTTGTATTCAATGTGAATACACTGTTATACCATGAGTTTTTACTTCTATATGTAAACTGCATGGAATATACTTGTATTCAATGTGAATACACTGTTATACCTTGAGTTTTTACTTCTATATGTAACCAGCATCAAATATACTTGTATTCAATGTGAATACACTGTTATACCATGAGTTTTAACTTCTATATGTAAATTGCATGGAATATACTTGTATTCAATGTGAATACACTGTTATACCATGAGTTTTTACTTCTATATGTAAGCAGCATCAAATATACTTGTATTCAATGTGAATACACTGTTATACCATGAGTTTTAACTTCTATATGTAAACTGCATGGAATATACTTGTATTCAATGTGAATTCACTGTTATACCATGAGTTTTTACTTCTATATGTAAACTGCATGGAATATACTTGTATTCAATGTGAATACACTGTTATACCATGAGTTTTTACTTCTATATGTAAACTGCATGGGATATACTTGTATTCAATGTGAATACACTGTTATACCATGAGTTTTTACTTCTATATGTAAACAGCATCAAATATTCTTGTATTCAATGTGAATACACTGTTATACCATGAGTTTTTACTTCTATATGTAAACAACATCAAATATACTTGTATTTAATGTGAATACACTGTTATACCATGAGTTTTTACTTCTATATGTAAACTGCATGGAATATACTTGTATTCAATGTGAATACACTGTTATACCATGAGTTTTTACTTCTATATGTAAACAGCATCAAATATAGTTGTATTCAATGTGAATACACTGTTATACCATGAGTTTTTACTTCTATATGTAAACTGCATGGAATATACTTGTACTCAATGTGAATACACTGTTATACCATGAGTTTTTACTTCTATATGTAAACTGCATGGAATATACTTGTATTCAATGTGAATACACTGTTATACCATGAGTTTTTACTTCTATATGTAAACTACATGGAATATACTTGTATTCAATGTGAATACACTGTTATACCATGAGGTTTTACTTCTATATGTAAACAGCATCAAATATACTTGTATTCAATGTGAATACACTGTTATACCATGAGTTTTAACTTCTATATGTAAACTGCATGGAATATACTAGTATTCAATGTGAATACACTGTTATACCATGAGTTTTTACTTCTATATGTAAACAGCATCAAATATACTTGTATTCAATGTGAATACACTGTTATCCCATGAGTTTTTACTTCTATATGTAAACAGCATCAAATATACTTGTATTCAATGTGAATACACTGTTATACCATGAGTTTTTACTTCTATATGTAAACTGCATGGAATATACTTGTATTCAATGTGAAGACACTGTTATACCATGAGTTTTTACTTCTATATGTAAACTGCATGGAATATACTTGTATTCAATGTGAATACACTGTTATACCATGAGTTTTTACTTCTATATGTAAACTGCGTGGAATATACTTGTATTCAATGTGAATACACTGTTATACCATGAGTTTTTACTTCTATATGTAAACAGCATCAAATTTACTTGTATTCAATGTGAATACACTGTTATACCATGAGTTTTTACTTCTATATGTAAACAGAATCAAATATACTTGTATTCAATGTGAATACACTGTTATACCATGAGTTTTTACTTCTATATGTAAACAGCATCAAATATACTTGTATTCAATGTGAATACACTGTTATACCATGAGTTTTTACTTCTATATGTAAACTGCATGGAATATACTTGTATTCCATGTGAATACACTGTTATACCATGAGTTTTTACTTCTATATGTAAACTGCATGGAATATACTTGTATTCAATGTGAATACACTGTTATACCATGAGTTTTTACTTCTATATGTAAACTGCATGGAATATACTTGTATTCCATGTGAATACACTGTTATACCATGAGTTTTTACTTCTATATGTAAACTGCATGGAATATACTTGTATTCAATGTGAATACACTGTTATACCATGAGTTTTTACTTCTATATGTAAACTGCATGGAATATACTTGTATTCAATGTGAATACACTGTTATACCATGAGTTTTTACTTCTATATGTAAACATCATCAAATATACTTGTATTCAATGTGAATACACTGTTATACCATGAGTTTTTACTTCTATATGTAAGCAGCATCAAATATACTTGTATTCAATGTGAATACACTGTTATACCATGAGTTTTTACTTCTATATGTAAACTGCATGGAATATACTTGTATTCAATGTGAATACACTGTTATACCATCAGTTTTTACTTCTATATGTAAACATCATCAAATATACTTGTATTTAATGTGAATAAACTGTTATACCATGAGTTTTTACTTCTATATGTAAACTGCATGGAATATACTTGTATTCAATGTGAATACACTGTTATACCATGAGTTTTACTTCTATATGTAAACTGAATGGAATATACTTGTATTCAATGTGAATACACTGTTATACAATGAGTTTTTACTTCTATATGTAAACAGCATCAAATATACTTGTATTCAATGTGAATACACTGTTATACCATGAGTTTTCACTTCTATATGTAAACAGCATCAAATATACTTGTATTCAATGTGAATACACTGTTATACCATGAGTTTTTACTTCCATATGTAAACAGCATCAAATATACTTGTATTCAATGTGAATACACTGTTATACCATGAGTTTTTACTTCTATATGTAAGCAGCATCAAATATACTTGTATTCAATGTAAATACACTGTTATACCATGAGTTTTTACTTCTATATGTAAGCAGCATCAAATATAATTGTATTCAATGTGAATACACTGTTATACCATGAGTTTTTACTTCTATATGTAAACTACATGGAATATACTTGTATTCAATGTGAATACTCTGTTATACCTTGAGTTTTTACTTCTTTATGTAACCAGCATCAAATATACTTGTATTCAATGTGAATACACTGTTATACCATGAGTTTTTACTTCTATATGTAAATTGCATGGAATATACTTGTATTCAATGTGAATACACTGTTATACCATGAGTTTTTACTTCTATATGTAAGCAGCATCAAATATACTTGTATTCAATGTGAATACACTGTTATACCATGAGTTTTAACTTCTATATGTAAACTGCATGGAATATACTTGTATTCAATGTGAATTCACTGTTATACCATGAGTTTTTACTTCTATATGTAAACTGCATGGAATATACTTGTATTCAATGTGAATACACTGTTATACCATGAGTTTTTACTTCTATATGTAAACTGCATGGGATATACTTGTATTCAATGTGAATACACTGTTATACCATGAGTTTTTACTTCTATATGTAAACAGCATCAAATATTCTTGTATTCAATGTGAATACACTGTTATACCATGAGTTTTTACTTCTATATGTAAACAACATCAAATATACTTGTATTTAATGTGAATACACTGTTATACCATGAGTTTTTACTTCTATATGTAAACTGCATGGAATATACTTGTATTCAATGTGAATACACTGTTATACCATGAGTTTTTACTTCTATATGTAAACAGCATCAAATATAGTTGTATTCAATGTGAATACACTGTTATACCATGAGTTTTTACTTCTATATGTAAACTGCATGGAATATACTTGTACTCAATGTGAATACACTGTTATACCATGAGTTTTTACTTCTATATGTAAACTGCATGGAATATACTTGTATTCAATGTGAATACACTGTTATACCTTGAGTTTCTACTTCTATATGTAAACTACATGGAATATACTTGTATTCAATGTGAATACTCTGTTATACCTTGAGTTTTTACTTCTATATGTAACCAGCATCAAATATACTTGTATTCAATGTGAATACACTGTTATACCATGAGTTTTAACTTCTATATGTAAACTGCATGGAATATACTTGTATTCAATGTGAATACACTGTGATACCATGAGTTTTTACTTCTATATGTAAACTGCTTGGAATATACTTGTATTCAATGTGAATACACTGTTATACCGTGAGTTTTTACTTCTATATGTAAACTGCATGGGATATACTTGTATTCAATGTGAAGTTGGCACGCCGTCTTACTGTCCCGATCTTGTTCTTGTTGGAGGAGGAGGAGTTTCTACTGCTTCTGGCGGATCGATTGGTTGAAGTACGGGACGGACGGGTGGTGCAGCTATCACATTTTTGGGTGGTTGCTGAACCGCGTTTTCATCCGGCTCATCCGGCCAATCGTCCCACTCGACGTCTTCTCTTGGGTGAAACATTCGGATTTGGACGACATGAACATTAAAGCGACGGAAGCGCTTCTTCTGACGTTTCGCTGGCAAATCCTCCACCAAATACGTTGTTGGGCAGATCTTTTTCACGATTTGAAATGGACCAACATACTTAGGCAGGAACTTTTTGGTCTTGTTTTTCTTCTTCAATTTTCTTCTAACGAGCACCAGCTCACCAGGTCGGAGGTCTCGAACAATTCGGCGCCGTTGGTCAACCAGGCGTTTTGACTTCTCCTGTTTTCTGACGATGTTGAGACGTGCGGCTTCTCGTAGTTCTCCGACACGAGCAAGAAAAATGTCGAAAGGTTCCGGTCGTTCTTTCGGCCACGGGAAATGATTCTCCAATGTTGTGAAGGGAAGTCGGCCATACACGAGCTGAAATGGTGAAATTTCGACCGTACTTTGTCGAGCTGTGTTGATTGCAAACACTGCTGCCGGCAGATGGCGATCCCAATCATCGTGATCCGTGTTGACGTACGCTGCCAGAGCTTGCGTCATCGTCCTGTTTACTCGTTTGACCAATCCAGATGTTTGAGGATGTTCTGCTGTAGCAAACACGTGATGCGTTCCCCACTCCTTGACGTTATCCTCCATAAGATGCGAAGAGAATGCGGTGCCTTGATCACTTACAATTCTAGTGGTCACACCGTGACGGAAATTAATGTTTTCTCTCACGAACTCGACCACAAGTGCGGTGGTAGTGTCTGCTACGGACGCCGCTTCCACATATTTAGTTAAGTAGTCGATACACATTAAAATATGTTTCTTTCCTCCAGTGGTAGTTTTAAAGGGACCAAGATGATCCATCCCGACAGTATGAAACGGACGATCAGGTGGTGGAATAGGTTGCAGCTGTCCAGCAGGAAAACCAGGGATACACTTATGGAATTGACAGTAATTACATGATAACACAAATTTTGTTACACTTTTGTGAAATTTTGGCCACCAATAGCGTTCAGATACACGAGCGATTGTCTTATCTATGCCCACGTGACTAGAAGAAGGGTCATCATGGCAGAATTCAATAATTTCTCTACGTAAAATGGACGGGACACACAAAAGAAATTTACGACCTTGGGAGGGATTTTTCTTATATAATACTTTACGACAGAGTTTGAAGTTTTCTGACACTTTACCAGGGGTATTTGATTTCAACCAATTAATAATGGGACGCAGTTGGCTATCCAATTGTTGTTGGAACGCCAACTCAGCGCTATTCATGCCCGTAGGCTTTCTACTATCCAGAATACATACTACATGACCGATCTCGGAGCCACTGGGTCCAATAAAGGATTCATCAGGGTTTCGAGATAGGGCATCGGCCACCAAATTATCTATTCCTTTAACGTGGCGTATTTCAAAATCAAATTCCTGCATAGCAAGACCCCATCTAGCGAATTTCCCATTGACTTCTTTTTTGACCACAACCATCGAACAGCTGAGCTGTCCGTCAACACTGAAAACCGTCGACCGTATACATACGATCTAAACTTTTTTAAAGCCCAAACAATAGCCAAACATTCCAACTCGTTTGCGTGATACTTCATTTCGGCATCGGTCAGTCTCCGGCTGGCGTAAGCAATAGGCCGTAGTCCTTCACCTCCGTCCTGCATCACGACGGCTCCAAGCCCTACCAGGCTTGCATCCGTCTGCACAATTACATCGATGTTCTCATCGAAATGAGCCAGCACAGGCGATGATACCAATATTTTCACGAGTTTCTCCTTGGCGGCTTCTTGTGCGTCAGTCCATCTCCATACGGCGTTTTTCTTCAACAAGCCGTGTAATGGATGCGCCATCGACGCGAATTCCGGGACGAATCGACGGTACAATGATGCGAGGCCTAGAAATGCTCTCAGCGACTTGATGTTGTTGACTTTAAAGTTGACGAGGGAACTGATTTTCGCTGGGTCGGGCCGTATGCCTTTTTCGTCGATGATATGGCCTAAATGAAAAATAATATTAGTTGCGAAAATACATTTTGAAACGTTCAACGTTAATGCAGCCTTTTCTAGAGCTTTCAACACACAGTCTAACCGCTCTTGATGTTCCTCAAAAGACTTTCCAAATACTAGAGTATCATCTAGATATACGAGGCACATTTGCCACTTTAGACGGGCCAGAACGCGATCCATTAGCCTTTGAAAGGTAGACGGCGCATTGTTCAATCCAAAAGGCAAACGAACGAATTCATACAGGCCGTCTGGTGTTAAAAAAGCAGTCTTACATGTGTCAGCCTCTGCTACAGGTACTTGCCAGTACCCAGACATTAAATCTAGACTTGAAAAATATTTTGTACCGGCGATACGGTCAAATACATCGTCCATGCGGGGTAGAGGGTATACATCTCTCTTAGTAACAGCATTCAGACGCCGATAGTCTACACAAAACCTATAGTCACCTGATTTCTTCTTAACTAATACCACCGGAGCAGCCCAAGGGCTAAAAGAAGGACGAATGATGTGCTGTCTGAGCATTTCAGCTATTTTCTCCGTGATGATTCTTCTTTCAACAGCAGAAACGCGGTACGGCACGCTGCTTATTGGTCGAGCATCGCCGGTGTCGATGGCATGTTCCGTCATGTCTGTCGATCCCAAATTGCCATCTGCTGGTGGCAAGCACCGTCGACGTCGCGCCAAAAGCTTGAACACCGCATCTCTCTCCGCCGCTGACAAGTTTTCGCCAACACGCGCATTTTTCCATACATTCGCTTCCTCCGGATGTATAAGTGAACAGGCTAGCATATCCGGCTGATCCTCTTGAACGATGAAAGTTTTATCCGGATCGACTTCGATGCTGTCTATAAATGCTAAAAAAATCTTTACGGTGTAGATTGAGAGAACAAGTTTGCAGATTAAGAACAGGAACTTTAAGTTTTCCGGCTTCTACTTTAACAACACAACATGGGATAACCCATTCACTACCCGGCTGGGCACACAAATTTGCTCTGATCATCGCACTACCTGAAAAATTTCTTGCCATCCTAGCGCGTACAAAACAAAGTGATTCGGGTGGTATAATTGTTGACTGAACTACTTTCACTGTTTTGCCTGTTGAGCGCCTACCCGGTTGATTCTCTTGTTTCAGCGATTCAATTAACTCATCAGACACAAACATAGGATTTTCTTCCTCATTACAAACAAAATTCACTTCTTCGATACCAGCAAAACGAACTTTCTTAATTCCCGACGAACAAGAATAGCTGGACTTCATCACAATTTTATCATTTTCTACTATTAAATTTGTTTTGCTTTTAATAATCCAATCTGACCCGAGGATCGTCGCAAATGGGCACGATTTTACAACTGCAACTTCTTTTAATTCTACTACCCGATTGCTCCACTTTATTTTTAAAGGCAACAAAGAATCAACAACTACTCTTCTATTATCAACACCAGGTAATTTTAACGATGACTTAATCCTATTTGAGGGGAGCATCTTTCTTACTACACTTATCCTAATAGCAGACATACTTGCACAGGAATCAACGAGTGCAATTACTTCACCAATATCCTCAATAAATACCTTTACAAGCGGGAGTAGGGGTCGACAGGGTATATATGCGTAGCCGGTGAGCACGTTCCCTGCTCCTAGCTTCCGACTGTACCTTTTCCCGATGCTGTTGGACAATGGCGAGCGATGTGACCAATCACTCCACAGTTGTAGCATTTTCTTTTGGCTTGGATCAACCCATCCTCCTCCGCCACGTCCAGTTCCACTTCCTCCACCACGATCACTTCCGCCTCCTCCACGCCCGGCACCACGATTTCCAATAGCCATCTTGCTGAACTGTGCAGTCAGTTGGTTAACTAGCTGGTTGCCAAATGCTGCTAGAGTGGCGTTTAGATCAGGAACAGTAGGTGTAGTTGTTGTTCCGGGTGTAGCTGCTGGCGGAGCTATTGGTGGAGCTACTGGTGGCGCTACTGGTGGGGGAAGACACGTGATGCAACACCGAGGGTCTCCAAAGCACGAATCCGCTGGATAAATTCCGCGACGTTGGCTGGGCGGTTCGCTGTCATGGCGGCCACATGTTGCCAACTTGCCAGGCCATCTATTAGAAAAGCTACCATCTTCTCTTCGTTAAGGGGGATTGGGGCAACACGTAACAATTTATGCTTATCTAAAGCGTATTCAATACCTGATTCATCGACTTTCTGTCGTCTCTCTTCTACCAACCTGAGCCATTCACCAACATGTAAACGTGGTGAAAAATTCGTGGTGAACGCTCCAGACCAGTCAGCCCAGGTTGCATGCGTATGGCCTGTGTGAATATGCCAATCCAACGCTGTTTTCAACAGACGCCTTGCTGCTACTTGAATACGCTGTGCGTCTGTCCATCCTTCCGCCACAGCAACTCTGTCTACAAAATCTACAAAATCTTGCGGGAAATCCATTAATTTACCTTCAAAACATGGAATGGAGTCGACAGCCGCATTTGCTATACGTGGAATGGGTAAAACTGGAGCTTGGGGAAGATTTTGCTGTTGCTGCTGGTTCTGTCCGGCTGCTGCATTGTTGGCCAGCTGTTGCACCAAGTTCGCCGACTGTTGACGCTGTTGGTCCAACGCGTTCAAAAGATCTGCCGCCTGATTTTGGGCAGCTAGTCGATCTTGGCCCATTGCCGTCGTGAGATTTCTCAGCGCATCAATTAGATCCTGTGGTAGCGCCATCTCTGGTACTCTTGAAACTGCAGTTGCTGACACTGGTAAATTAAATGTTAGCCTACTTGAGCCACCACGCGAGGATGGTGACGGTACGTGTGTAGTTGGCACTACTACTCTTGCACGTGTCACTGGTGTGACTGTGGTTTTGGTGTTTGAACGCGTTCTTATCTGAAATGGCACTGTAGATTCTCCACGTTTAGGTGGCATATAATTCAAAAAAAAAAAAACTATCGATATGACCAACCAGATTTACGGAACACAAAACAAAAAATATTAATAAACAAACTTCAATCAAATTTAGGTGATATTATAGACACACAACGACGTGGTCGAACACACGAAAAAAAAATGGCGACTATCACACAGATTTAATACGCCACACAAAAAAAGAGAAGACTTTCGTCTAGCCACGAGGTTTTACGCGCGAAAAGAAGAGGGGGGTGGGTGGGCGCGAATTTTCTCAAAAAAAATAAATAAATAAAATAAATTCTCGTGTGTCATACACAAGACACAAAAACCACAAAAATGAACTAAATAACCGATTGTCAATGAAAGAGACGAGGGGCGTTACAAAAAAGAAAATGGCGTGAATATTGCACGGGCAGTTCTCACAGAAAAATAATGATTTTACGAAACAAAGAGATTATGAAAAAAAAAAGAAAAGAGAACTATTCAATGGCCCGTGCCCAACTCCTGACACCAAATGTTGCAATCAGTCCCTCTCTGATGGTAAATGGAGCGGCTCGTCGACTGGCGAGCGGTTTCAGTTAAACAAGCCGAATGTGGAAAAGGGACTTATGCTAAGCTAAATAATAAAAGACTACAAAAATGACTAGGGACAAAATATATTGACACTTACGCGGAAGTGGCCAGGCATACGCCGCAACCCTTCCCTTAGGTTTCGATCTCACACACGTGAAACGAGATGACGTTCAGCTACACGTCAGTACACACAACTACTACTACACACCCTTGAGAGACAATCCTTTTGGGCCGCTTGCGCCCTCTAGTGAGGCTACGCAAGGGCCTCGGGGTACAAACAGGGAACTGAGAGGAATGGGTAAGGGGATAAATGGGCCGTCTGCTACAACATTGAATACAAGTATATTCCATGCAGTTTACATATAGAAGTAAAAACTCATGGTATAACAGTGTATTCACATTGAATACAAGTATATTTCATGCAGTTTACATATAGAAGTAAAAACTCATGGTATAACAGTGTATTCACATTGAATACAAGTATATCCCATGCAGTTTACATATAGAAGTAAAAACTCATGGTATAACAGTGTATTCACATTGAATACAAGTATATCCCATGCAGTTTACATATAGAAATAAAAACTCATGGTATAACAGTGTATTCACATTGAATACAAGTATATTCCATGCAGTTTACATATAGAAGTAAAAACTCATGGTATAACAGTGTATTCACATTGAATACAAGTATATTAGATGCTGTTTACATATGGAAGTAAAAACTCATGGTATAACAGTGTATTCACATTGAATACAAGTATATTTGATGCTGTTTACATATAGAAGTAAAAACTCATGGTATAACAGTGTATTCACATTGAATACAAGTATATTTGATGCTGTTTACATGTAGAAGTAAAAACTCATTGTATCACAGTGTATTCACATTGAATACAAGTATATTTGATGCTGTTTACATATAGAAGTGAAAACTCATGGTATAACAGTGTATTCACATTGAATACAAGTATATTTGATGCAGTTTACATAGAGAAGTGAAAACTCATTGTATAACAGTGTATTCACATTGAATACAAGTATATTTGATGCTGTTTACATATAGAAGTAAAAACTCATTGTATAACAGTGTATTCACATTGAATACAAGTATATCCCATGCAGTTTACATATAGAAGTAAAAACTCATGGTATAACAGTGTATTCACATTGAATACAAGTATATTCCATGCAGTTTACATATAGAAGTTAAAACTCATGGTATAACAGTGTATTCACATTGAATACAAGTATATTTGATGCTGGTTACATATAGAAGTAAAAACTCATTGTATCACAGTGTATTCACATTGAATACAAGTATATTTGATGCTGGTTACATATAGAAGTGAAAACTCATAGTATAACAGTGTATTCACATTGAATACAAGTATATTTGATCCTGTTTACATATAGAAGTAAAAACTCATTGTATAACAGTGTATTCACATTGAATACAAGTATATTCCATTCAGTTTACATATAGAAGTAAAAACTCATGGTATAACAGTGTATTCACATTGAATACAAGTATATTCCATGCAGTTTACATATAGAAGTAAAAACTCATGGTATAACAGTTTATTCACATTGAATACAAGTATATTTGATTCTGTTTACATATAGAAGTAAAAACTCATGGTATAACAGTGTATTCACATTGAATACAAGTATATTCCATGCAGTTTACATATAGAAGTTAAAACTCATGGTATAACAGTGTATTCACATTGAATACAAGTATATTTGATCCTGGTTACATATAGAAGTAAAAACTCAAGGTGTAACAGAGTATTCACATTGAATACAAGTATATTCCATGTAGTTTACATATAGAAGTAAAAACTCATGGTATAACAGTGTATTCACATTGAATACAATTATATTTGATGCTGCTTACATATAGAAGTAAAAACTCATGGTATAACAGTGTATTCACATTGAATACAAGTATATTTGATGCTGTTTACATATAGAAGTAAAAACTCATGGTATAACAGTGTATTCACATTGACTACAAGTATATTTGATGCTGCTTACATATAGAAGTAAAAACTCATGGTATAACAGTGTATTCACATTGAATACAAGTATATTTGATGCTGTTTACATATAGAAGTAAAAACTCATTGTATAACAGTGTATTCACATTGTTGCAATCAGTCCCTCTCTGATGGTAAATGGAGCGGCTCGTCGACTGGCGAGCGGTTTCCAGTTAAACAAGCCGAATGTGGAAAAGGGACTTATGCTAAGCTAAATAATAAAAGACTACAAAAATGACTAGGGACAAAATATATTGACACTTACGCGGGAGTGGCCAGGCATACGCCGCAACCCTTCCTTAGGTTTCGATCTCACACACGTGAAACGAGATGACGTTCAGCTACACGTCAGTACACACAACTACTACTACACACCCTTGAGAGACAATCCTTTTGGGCCGCTTGCGCCCCTCTAGTGAGGCTACGCATAGGGCCTCAAGGGGTACAAACAGGGAACTGAGAGGAATGGGTAAGCCTTTCCCTGACTCGATTTGAATTAAAATAAACACACAGACAGAGGAATCAAATCGAAATACAAATAAGTTGGACACCCACAACATTATGTTCGAATTTGACCTGATGTGAACTAACTACACACAAAAAAAAAAAAAAAAAAAAAAAGAAGAGAAAAGGGAAAGGGATATTAAAGAGACATACACACATACATATCAATCTCTATATCTTTTCGGGGGGATTACTGTTCTTCTTCCCGTGAATACACTGTTATACAATGAGTTTTTACTTCTATATGTAAACAGCATCAAATATACTTGTATTCAATGTGAATACACTGTTATACCATGAGTTTTCACTTCTATATGTAAACAGCATCAAATATACTTGTATTCAATGTGAATACACTGTGATACAATGAGTTTTTACTTCTACATGTAAACAGCATCAAATATACTTGTATTCAATGTGAATACACTGTTATACCATGAGTTTTTACTTCTATATGTAAACAGCATCAAATATACTTGTATTCAATGTGAATACACTGTTATACCATGAGTTTTTACTTCCATATGTAAACAGCATCTAATATACTTGTATTCAATGTGAATACACTGTTATACCATGAGTTTTTACTTCTATATGTAAGCAGCATCAAATATACTTGTATTCAATGTGAATACACTGTTATACCATGAGTTTTTACTTCTATATGTAAACAGCATCAAATATAATTGTATTCAATGTGAATAAACTGTTATACCATGAGTTTTTACTTCTATATGTAAGCAGCATCAAATATAATTGTATTCAATGTGAATACACTGTTATACCATGAGTTTTTACTTCTATATGTAAACTACATGGAATATACTTGTATTCAATGTGAAAACTCTGTTATACCTTGAGTTTTTACTTCTATATGTAACCAGCATCAAATATACTTGTATTCAATGTGAATACACTGTTATACCATGAGTTTTAACTTCTATATGTAAACTGCATGGAATATACTTGTATTCAATGTGAATACACTGTTATGCCATGAGTTTTTACTTTTTATATGTAAACTGCATGGAATATACTTGTATTCAATGTGAGTACACTGTTATACCATGAGTTTTTACTTCTATATGTAAACTGCATGGGATATACTTGTATTCAATGTGAATACACTGTTATACCATGAGTTTTTACTTCTCTATGTAAACTGCATGGAATATACTTGTATTCAATGTGAATACACTGTTATACCATGAGTTTTTACTTCCATATGTAAACAGCATCAAATTTACTTGTATTCAATGTGAATACACTGTTATACCATGAGTTTTTACTTCTATATGTAAGCAGCATCAAATATACTTGTATTCAATGTGAATACACTGTTATACAAGGATTTTTACTTCTATATGTAAACAGCATCAAATATACTTGTATTCAAGAATACACTGTTTATACCATGAGTTTTTACTTCTATATGTAAGCAGCATCAAATATACTTGTATTCAATGTGAATACACTGTTATACCATGAGTTTTTACTTCTATATGTAAACAGCATCAAATATACTTGTATTTAATGTGAATACACTGTTATACCATGAGTTTTTACTTCTATATGTAAGCAGCATCAAAATAATTGTATTCAATGTGAATACACTACACTGTTATACCATGAGTTTTTACTTCTATATGTAAACTACATGGAATATACTTGTATTCAATGTGAATACTCTGTTATACCTTGAGTTTTTACTTCTATATGTAACCAGCATCAAATATACTTGTATTCAATGTGAATACACTGTTATACCATGAGTTTTAACTTCTATATGTAAACTGCATGGAATATACTTGTATTCAATGTGAATACACTGTTATACCATGAGTTTTAACTTCTATATGTAAACAGCATCAAAGATACTTGTATTCAATGTGAATACACTGTTATACCATGAGTTTTTACTTCTATATGTAAGCAGCATCAAATATACTTGTATTCAATGTGAATACACTGTTATACCATGAGTTTTTACTTCTATATGTAAACAGCATCAAATATACTTGTATTCAATGTGAATACACTGTTATACCATGAGTTTTTACTTCTTATATATAAAAGCAGCATCAAATATAATTGTATTCAATGTGAATAAACTGTTATACCATGAGTTTTTACTTCTATATGTAAACTACATGGAATATACTTGTATTCAATGTGAATACTCTGTTATACCTTGAGTTTTTACTTCTATATGTAACCAGCATCAAATATACTTGTATTCAATGTGAATACACTGTTATACCATGAGTTTTTACTTCTATATGTAAACTGCATGGAATATACTTGTATTCAATGTGAATACACTGTTATACCATGAGTTTTTACTTCTATATGTAAACTGCATGGGATATACTTGTATTCAATGTGAATACACTGTTATATAATACATAAC